>NC_027752.1:0-1879 GCF_000695525.1 Brassica oleracea var. oleracea
AGATCGTTAAACGTAAAACTCAATATTTCGTATGGGTATATACATAGGTTTTGAAAAAAACAAAAATATAAAATATTGTTTTAATGCATATTTTCATCCTAAACTAACATATGATGATGGTCAAAGAAGCTTGGAACCTTTGTTGACGATGTTTCTCTAGAAAATAACGATTTTATAACGGTTAGTCCACTAATTTAGGGATTACATGAAGTTTTACAATATTAATTGATATAAAATTAGAAAGATGCCCATGTGCCATGAAAGAGAGTTTAAATAACATTGATACAAATTTAGAATGTGGTTAAAAATTTTAAAATAACGCTAAAGATTATAGGCTTCAGTATATAAAGCATTTACCAAAAACTCAATATTTTCGTAGGGGTTATAACACATAGATTTTGAAAAAAATTCAAAACTTTTGAAATTAATGCATAGTTGCATCCTTCACTAACATATTATGATGTTTAAGGAGGTTTGGAGCCTTTGTTGTCTCTGTTTTTCAAGAAAATGACGATTCTACAGTGGTTATTCCACCTATTTATGGAGTATTATGAAGTTTAACTCAATAAATTGATAAAAAAATTATAATGATTCTCATATACCATGAAAGAAGAGTGTTTAACATACATTAATACAAATATATAATGTGGTTAGAAATTTTAAAACAACAGTAAAAAGTTTAGGCTTCAGTATATAGAGCGTTTAACGTAAAACTCAATATTTTGTATGGGTATATACATAGATTTTGAAAAAATTCAAAAATATAACAATATTGTTTTAATGCATATTTGCAACCTAAACTAACATATGATGATGGTCAAAGAGGTTTGAAACATTTGTTGACTATGTTTCTCTAGAAAATAACGATTTTATAATGGTTAGTCCACTAATTTAGGGATTACATGAAGTTTTACAAAATTAATTGATAGAAAATTAGAAAGATGTCCATGTACTATGAAAGAGAGTTTAAATAACATTGATGCAAATATAGAATGTGGTTACAAATTTTAAAATAACGCTAAAGATTATAGGCTTCAGTATATAAAGCATTTACCAAAAATTCAATATTTTCGTAGGGGTTAACACATAGATTTTGAAAAAAAATTCAAAATATTTGAAATATTTTTTAATGCATAGTTTCGTCTTTCACTAACATATGATGATGTTTAAAGAGGTTTGGAGCCTTTGTTGTCTCCATTTTTCAAGAAAATTGCGATTCTACGGTGGTTATTCCACCTATTTAGAGAGTATTATAAAGTTTTACTCAATAAATTGAAAAAAATATTATAACGATTTTCATATATCATGAAAGAGATAATAACATATATACTTTAATACAAATGTATAATTTGGTTAGAAATTTTAAAACAATACTAAAAGTTTAGGCTTCAGTATATAGAGTGTTTAACGTAAAACTCAATATTTCGTATGGGTTTATACATAGATTTTGAAAAAATTCGAAAATATAACAATATTGTTTTAATGCATATTTGCATCTTAAACTAACATATGATGATGATCAAAGAGGCTTGGAACCTTTGCTGTCTATGTTTCTCAAGAAAATAACGATTTTATAATGGTTAGTCCACTAATTGAGAGATTACATGAGTTTTACAAAATTAATTGGTATAAAATTAGAAAGATGCCCATGTACCATGAAAGAGAGTTAAATAACATTTATACAAACTTAGAATGTGGTTACAAATTTTAAAATAACGCTAAAGATTATAGGCTTCAGTATATAAAGCATTTACCAAAAATTCAATATTTTCGGTTAACACATAGATTTTGAGAAAATTTCAAAAAAATTGACAATATTTTTTTAATGCATAATTGCATCATTCACTAATATATGATGATGTTTAAAGAGGTTTGGAGC
>NC_027752.1:5803-6297 GCF_000695525.1 Brassica oleracea var. oleracea
AAATTTTAAAATAACGCTAAAGATTATAGGCTTCAGTATATAAAGCATTTACCAAAAACTCAATATTTTCTTAATGGTTAACACATAGATTTCGAGAAAATTTCAAAAAATTTGAAAATATTTTTTTAATGCATAGTTGTATCCTTCACTAACATATGATGATGTTTAAATAATGTTTAAAGAGGTTTGGAGCCGTTGTTGTCCCCGTTTTTCAAGAAAATGGCGATTCTACAGTGGTTATTCCACCTATTTAGGGAGTAATATGAAGTTTTAGTCAATAAATTGATAAAAAATTATAACGTATCCCATATACCATGAAATAGAGTTTAACATACATTAATAAAAATGTATAATGTGGTTAGAAATTTAAAACAACACTAAAAAGTTTAGGCCTCAGTATATAGAGCGTTAAACGTAAAACTCAATATTTCGTATGGGTATATACATAGATTTTGAAAAAAATCAAAAATATAAAAATATTGTTTTAATGTATA
>NC_027752.1:6337-9095 GCF_000695525.1 Brassica oleracea var. oleracea
TGGAACCTTTGTTGACTATGTTTCTCTAGAAAATAATGATTTTATAATGGTTAATCCACTAATTTAGGGATTACATGAAGTTTTACAAAATTAATTGATATAAAATTAGAAAGATGCCCATATACCATAAAAGAGTGTTTAAATAACATTGATACAAATTTAGAATGTGGTTACAAATTTTAAAATAACACTAAAGATTATAGGCTTCAGTATATAAAGCATTTACCAAAAACTCAATATTTTGTTAGTGGTTAACATATAGATTTCGAGAAAATTTCAAAAAATTTGACAATATTGTTTTAATGCATAGTTGCATCCTACGCTAACATATGATGATGTTCAAAGAGGTTTGGAGCCATTGTTGTCTCCGTTTTTCAAGAAAATGACGATTCTACATTGGTTATTCCACATATTTAGGGAGTGTTATTAAGTTTTACTAAATAAATTGATAAAAAAATTATAACGATTCCTATATATTGTGAAATAGAGTTTAACATACATTAGTACAAATGTATAATGTGGTTAGAAAATTTAAAACAACACTAAAAAGTTTAGGCTTCAGTATATAGATCGTTAAACGTAAAACTCAATATTTCGTAGGGGTATATACATAGATTTTGAAAAATTTCAAAAATATAACAATATTTATATTTGCATCCTAAACTAACATATGATGATGGTCAAAGAAGCTTGGAACCTTTGTTGACTATGTTTCTCTAGAAAATAACGATTTTATAATGGTTAGTCCACTAATTTAGGGATTACATGAAGTTTTACAAAATTAATTAATATAAAATTAGAAAGATGCCCACGTACCACGAAAGAGAGTTTAAATAACATTGATACAAATTTAGAATGTGGTTAAAAATTTTAAAATAACGCTAAAGATTATAGGCTTCAGTATATAAAGCATTTACCAAAAATTCAATATTTTCGTAGGGACACATAGATTTTGAGAAAATTTCAAAAAATTTGACAATATTTTTTTAATGCATTGTTGCATCATTCACTAACATATGAGGATGTTTAAAGAGGTTTGGAGCGTTTGTTGTCTCTGTTTTTCAAGAAAAAGGCGATTCTACGGTGGTTATTCCACCTATTTAGGGAGTATTATGAAGGTTTACTCAATAAATTGATAAAAAATTATAATGATTCTCATATACCATGAAAAAGTGTTTAACATACATTAATACAAATGTATGATGTGGTTAGAAATTTTAACACAACACTAAAAAGTTTAGGCTTCAGTATATAGAGCGTTTAACGTAAAACTCAATATTTCGTATGAGTATATACATAGATTTTGAAAAAAAATAAAAATATAACAATATTGTTTTAATGCATATTTGCATCCTAAACTAACATATGATGATGGTCAAAGAAGCTTGGAACCTTTGTTGACTATGTTTCTCTAGAAAATAACAATTTTATAATGGTTAGTCCACTAATTTAGGGATTACATGAAGTTTTACAAAATTAATTGATAGTAAATTAGAAAGATGCTCATGTACCATGAAAGAGAGTTTAAATAATATTGATACAAATTTAGAATGTGGTTACAAATTTTAAAATAACGTTAAAGATTATAGGCTTCAGTATATAAAGCATTTACCAAAAACTCAATATTTTCGTATGGGTTATAACACATAGATTTTGAAAAAAAATCAAAAATTTTGAAATACTTTTTAATGCATAGTTGCATCCTTCACTAACATATTATGATGTTTAAGGAGGTTTGGAGCGTTTGTTGTCTCTGTTTTTCAAGAGAATGACGATTCTACAGTGGTTATTCCACCTATTTATGGAGTATTATGAAGTTTAACTCAATAAATTGATAAAAAAATTATAATGATTCTCATATACCATGAAAGAAGAGTGTTTAACATACATTAATACAAATATATAATGTGGTTAGAAATTTTAAACAACAGTCAAAAGTTTAGGCTTCAGTATATAGAGCGTTTAACGTAAAACTCAATATTTTGTATGGTTATATACATAGATTTTGAAAAAATTCAAAAATATAACAATATTGTTTTAATGCATATTTGCATCTTAAACTAACATATTATGATGATCAAAGAGGCTTGGAACCTTTTCTTTCTATGTTTCTCTAGAAAATAACGATTTTATAATGGTTAGTCCACTGAATCCACTAATTTAGGGAGTATATGAAGTTTTACTAAATTAATTTATAAAAACAATTGAACGATGCTCATTTCCCATGAAATAGAGTTAAACATACATTAATACAAATGTATAATATGGTTAGAAATTTAAAAATAACAGTAAAGAAAATAGGCTTCAGTATATAAAGTATTTACCAAAAATATTTTCGTAGGGGTTAACACATAGATTTTGAGAAAATTTCATAAAAATTGACAATATTTTTTTAATGCATAGTTGCATCATTCACTAATATATGATGATGTTTAAAGAGGTTTGGAGCTTTTGTTGTCTCTGTTTTTCAAGAAAATGGTGATTCTACAGTGGTTATTCCACCTATTTATGGAGTATTATGAAGTTTTACTCAATAAATTGATAAAAATTATAATGATTCTCATATACCATGAAAGAGTGTTTAACATACATTAATACAAATGTATAATGTGGTTAGAAATTTTAAAACAACACTAAAAAGTTTAGGCTTCAGTATATAGAACGTTTAACGTAAAACTCAATATTTCGTATGGGTATATACATAGATTTTGAAAAAATTCAAAAATATAACAATATTGTTTTAATGCATATTTGCATC
>NC_027752.1:11832-12211 GCF_000695525.1 Brassica oleracea var. oleracea
TTCACTAACATATGATGATGTTTAAAGAGGTTTGGAGCCGTTGTTGTCTCCTTTTTTCAAGAAAATGGCGATTCTTATTCCACCTATTTAGGGAGTATTATGAAGTTTTACTCAATAAATTGATAAAAATTTATAACAATTCCCATATACCATGAAAGAGAGTTTAAATACATTAATACAAATGTATAATGTGGTTAGAAATTTTAAAACAACAATAAAAAGTTTAGGCTTCAGTATATAGAGCGTTTAACGTAAAACTCAATATTTCATATGGGTATATACGTAGATTTTGAAAAAAAATCAAAAATATTACAATATTGTTTTAATGCATATTTGCATCCTAAACTAACATATGATGATGGTCAAAGAGGCTTGGAAC
>NC_027752.1:12238-26540 GCF_000695525.1 Brassica oleracea var. oleracea
ATGTTTCTCTAGAAAATAACGATTTTATAATGGTTAGTCCACTAATTTAGGGATTACATGAAGTTTTACAAAATTAATTGATATAAAATCATACAGATACCCATGTACCATGAAAGAGAGTTTAAATAACATTGATACAAATTTAGAATGTGGTTATAAATTTTAAAACAACGCTAAAGATTATAGGCTTCAGTATATAAAGCATTTACCAAAAACTCAATATTTTCGTAGGGGGTTAACACAAAGATTTTGAGAAAATTTCAAAATTTTGAAAATATTTTTTTAATGCATAGTTGCACCTTTCACTAACATATGATGATGTTTAAAGAGGTTTGGAGCCTTTGTTGTCTCTGTTTTTCAAGAAAATGGCGATTCTACAGTGGTTATTCCACCTATTTAGGGAGTATTATGAAGTTTTACTCAATAAATTGATAAAAATTTATAACAATTCCCATATACCATGAAAGAGAGTTTAAATACATTAATACAAATGTATAATGTGGTTAGAAATTTTAAAACAACACTAAAAAGTTTAGGCTTTAGTATATAGAGGGTTTAACGTAAAACTCAATATTACATAGATTTTGAAAAGATTCAAAAATATAACAATATTGTTTTAATGCATATTTGCATCCTAAACTAACATATGATGATGGTCAAAGAGGCTTGGAACTTTTTTTTACTATGTTTTTCTAGAAAATAACGATTTTATAATGGTTAGTCCACTAATTTAGGGATTACATGAAGTTTTACAAAATTAATTGATATAAAATTAGAAAGATGTCCATGTACCATCAAAGAGAGTTTAAATAACATTGATACAAATTTTAAAATAACGTTAAAGATTATAGGCTTCCCGTATATAAAGCATTTACCAAAAACTTTAATATTTTTGTAGGGTTTGTTAACACATAGATTTTGAAAAAAATTCAAAAAATTTAACAATATTGTTTTAATGTATAGTTGCATCTTTCACTAACATATGATGATGTGTAAAGAGGTTTGGAGACTTTATTGTCTCCGTTAATCAAGAAAATGGTGATTCTACAGTGGTTATTCCACATGTTTAGGGAGTATAGTTGAAAATAAATACATTTTACTTCCTTCTTACTAGTCGTATTTGACAAATAAAACAGAGAAATTTTAAGAAGAAACCAACGAGAAACTGTCGGTCTGTGAAGAAGTTGAATCAACGGTTACAATGAAGAACTGATGCTCCGTTACTTTCTTTTTTCTTTTTAAAAATCCAAAAGTCAAACTCACATGTGGAAACCAGGATATCAGTCATTACATGATTTTGAGTTGCACACTCTTTAAGCAAAGAATTATTTTCCTTAAATAGAACCGGTTCGGATGCAGTGTAGGTCGCCTGACTTGTAAATGGTATATCTCCTAAACAATTACTCCATTTGGTATGAAACCAATCCGCCGCATGCTCCGGTTGAGTTGAGAATCTATAGCAAGTGGTTTCAAGGTCAAATTCCTCATGGCTGCAAAGATATCCTTCTTTGAATGCACCTATATATGTCCAGGTTGGCTTCTTTAGTTTTCCTCAGCTTCATGTTCTTCACTGATTTACTCCTGGTTCATTTTTCCTTTTCTGATGATGACTTGAGGTCCTCATCAAGTTTCTTGACATTGTTTGTACAAGTAAACCATGTCCAGCTAATGGTATATATATTGATATGCTCCATTTCTAAAGGCATGGTCAATAAAACTCTCATTGTAAAGCAAAATATGATGGCAAATAAATTAGGCACAAACTCAATTACATCTTGTAACATCAATACAGTTATGAAAGACGACAATACGTGTCAGATAATTCATTGGATTGTATCTTTTTTCTTTTGTATTCAAAATATATTGTTTAGAGCATATTACGAATCATTCAAAAAGACGAGGAAAAATAGTAAACGTACGGCTCGTTGATTCAAATGTAATAGTAAATCTATTCCTCCAACAAATCCGTTGAAAAAGGTAATAGCGAAATCCAGAAAGGCCTAACTTGACTTCCCAAGTAAATTAGCAGAAAGGCAGTAATTAGCTGTATTTGTTACTCCTTGGCCTTGCTCTTATTGATAGACTCAACCTTCCCGTCGTTGCCTCCAAGCAAAAGATACTTATCCTTCCTTGTGAGCTCAGTGCACTCGAATCCCAATACTCCACCGATCACCTTCTGAACGTAATTTGCCACCTCTATTGGAGTTTTACCGCCGCCGTTTACTGTCCATTCTTCAGGCAAACGGTCCAAGAAAGTGGCCTCGTAGCTAGGTCTCGGGTTCATGAAGAAGAAGTAAGGGTCCCAGAATTTTACACCTCGTACTGTGGTTCCGTTGAACATCCCTTGCTTGCAGTTCATGGCCACGGGCACGATCCGGTCGCTGAGCTCTGCAAATAGAGCGCTAAATCGTAGTAGATACGGTTCTCTACAAGTGGTGCCTTCAGGGCAGATCACCAAATCACCTGTTACAAAAATAATAAAAGACTTATGTGATGGACCTTATATCTAGTAAACATAGATGCTCCCCACTTTTATATAGACGAACGCTATGTGATTCTCCAACTATCTTTTGTGCCTAGCGTGATAATATGTATAGAAAACACACAAAGATGCTATGTTTTATGTTTTCTAGTTATGCAGTTGATTCTTAAAAGTAACCGTGACATGGAAACCTATAATATTTTTATTTTTTGACTGAAGGCTTTCAAAACCTATATTATTTTCATATTGGAACTCATGAGATGATGAAACCAATGATATAGAGTGATAGTAACAAGGGTTGATGTCACCTTTCTCGAGGAGTTTTCTCATGCGAGCAGCATCAGCGGCGCGGTCTCGGGTAAGAGCGACGGCAGGGATGGGTGAGAGCATCCGGGAGAGGCGAGAGACACTATAAGTGACGCAAGAGATCTTACGGCCGAGAGCAATGGCGATGATAATGGGGTCAAGAGCAGTACGGTGGTTAAGGACGTAGAGGTTTCCAGGTGTGCCTGGGGAAGGAGGAGGAGGACGGTGGCCACGGATAGTTAGGTGAATACCGAGGATCTCGTAAGTATAGCGAACGAAGCGTTCGGGTAAAGGGAGGTTGAAGTAAACGCGGAAGATAGAGAGCATGAAACCGAAAGGAAGCCAAAGGTAAATGATTATGGCGTTTAACGGCGTAGGGCGTTGGACTAGACGGCCGTCGTGGAAGATTATACGGTTCTTGAGACGTTCTATGGGGACTGTTGTGGCTGATTTGGACTCATGCACCATGTAACCTTCCTGTTACAAGAGAAAAGCAAGTCGTTACCAATCATGTAGTAAAAGATTCCAAAGTTACACAATTATAGTAAGAAAGCTCGTAAATTACTGAAAGTTTCAGTGGTTAGGAGAAAAAGAAAGAAAGGAATGTTGACATATGGGTTCGGTCATTAAATGGGACCATTCAACTTATGTGGGGATGGGCGGTTGGTGATAAGGTAGGAAGCATTTATGAAAATCACTACTACTATTCTATTCTATTATCTACATTTTTTTGTCACCGGAAACTTATTACGTTCCTTTCTTGAATTCAAATAACAAAACTACTTAATCTAGATATTTCATGCGTGTTTTTATTATACATACACACACATACAAATAATTTGGACGTAAAAAAAAGTGAATAGATCATGTGAAGGCATGTGAACACGCAACACGGCATTAAATAGGTCCTACTGCATTTATGTGTAGTTTTCAAGTACTTACTTCTTTGATTACGAAATGTTTCAAAGTATCAGACGTTTATGCACTCGATTTTCACCTAAACCGGGGTTCTTAAAAATTCAAGAAACTTAAACGTATATGTTTATAGTACCTTGCAAATGGACATGAAATCATGATCGGAGGTGCGGTCACCGAGGCCAAGATCCGGTGATTCTTCCCCGAACTCCTTCAAGATGGCTAATCTCTTCAAGTCTCCAACAAGAACACCAGGCTTCTTCACAAACCCCGTGGCTTTCATCGTTTTGGGATTCACTTCGATCTCTGTTCCCAAAACTTTATCTCCTCCCAAGTAATCCTTGACGAAAGGCTCAACCATCACTATGGGATTAGCAGTGACCACCACTTTCCTCTTGCATTTATCAAACACCTCGAAACTGTCCTTCCTCACATCCGCCGCGTAGAACCGTGGAAGAACGGCGCGGGAGACGAGCTCGATGTCGCGGATTTTGATGCCGGCGAAGGAGATGTAGATGAGGATTTGGATGCCGAGAGCTTCGGAGACGAAGAGGTAGGCGATGATGACGATCGGGAGAGATAGAAGGAGGATCAATCCACGGAAGAGGCTGCCTGCTTCTATGGCGACGAGCATGAAATAAGGGAAGGAGCTTCTCGAGAGGAGCATAGTCCCGTCGAGATCTGCGGCAATAGAATCATACTCTCCACGTTTACACTCGCTTATCGGAGGAAAGCTTCTGCTCTTCTTCTTTGCCGGAGACATTTTTCGATCTCTCTTTGATGGTAAACAGAGAGAGAGAGAATCTTGGAAAGAAAGAGAGGGAAGGGGTCTTTCTTGTTTTAAATGCGCTGCATTCCTTACCGATTTATAATATTGTCACTCCTTATCCAATATGACTTCTTTACAAATTTATCCTTAAACTATCATTTCTAACAATTATAACCTGATTCTTTCTCACTTTGTCATCATTCTCACTTAAATATATAAATTCCCCATTACAAGAGTCATAACAAAGTCTTTGGCTTAAACCATCCATCTTTTTGTTATACGATTACATTTTATAAGTCATAATTCAATATGTGATTAATTTTACTACATAGGTTTGCATTAGTATGTAAATATAATGAAAAGTGGTGAATATTATCTATCAATCGTGGATCAATATGTGTAATAAATACTATAGTTTAGGTCACGCGGTTCTCTTCGGAGTTAGGACTAAAAGAAAAGCCTTATTTATTTTTTGTTGATCGACATGAAAGGAAGTAGCTTACCAGCTCACCTAAATAGAAGGCCGTCTCATTAGTTGAGTGACTCATTAATATACTTTGGCTATGTATAGCTTTACCAATTAATGTCTATACAGCTGTGTATCCAACTATGTTGATGAAAATAACTGATCCCCTATATATTATTCGTGAAACATTACAACTTCTTTTTGTAGGCACATGTTATCACTAGGATGATTCTTAGAATTATTAGAGAAATAGGTTGGTCATCTAATTATATAATAAGTTTTTTTATTAAACTAACCATAAATTCATTATTAATGTCATTTATTATTTCCTTAAATAAAGATTACGGAATTGCCTAATGTGGATAAAGTATATATGACAATTAATGATTCTGAATAATAAAGATCTGATAAAAAAATGTATATTCTATCAAATTTGTTTAATTTAAAACTATTAAAATAATTTTTAAAAAAAACACAATAACCATATTATAAAAATTTCGATTTTTCTGTATATTTTATATTTTGAATTTTAAAAATGACTATAAATTACTAAAACTGTTAAAAGTCTCACATTCAAATTTTGCGATCCATGGTTTAAAAATTTTGTTATGACAAAATACAAATGATTACAAAATCATATAAGTAAAAGTCTAATTTAATTAATCATTAAGATTTAAAATATATATGTATATATATCATTCTAAATTAAACTATAAACCATATTGAATAAATAAATATTTTAGTTTCATAATTTACTTTGAATAATTTTTTTTGATAAAAGTTTTGAACAAACATTGATAAATTTTTTTAAATTATCAATTACTAAAATTATTGATCCCACAATGAAAATTTTGTTATCAGTAATTTAAAGTTTTTGCTATTAAAAATACACATGATAAAAAAATATATGAGTAGAAAAAAAAATAAAATAGACATTAATATTAAAAATATATTGTGTATGTTAAAATCATTTAAATTTAATTACATATTCTATCAAAAAAATTTTAAAAAATGTTTGGATTAATAAAATTGATTTATACGTTTGCACCAATTTAATTATATATGTAATAGTTACTGACTTTTAATTATTCAATATATATTTATTATTTCATAATATGTAAGAACATATAATACATAAAATAATTTATATATATAATGTTTATCCCGCAAGGCGCGGATCTTAATCTAGTTATAATATATTTTTGGATACATACATACATATATTGATAGAAAGGTAGTTTTAAATAAGTCAGAATCTAGATTCTGAGCATGTCGACTAACCATATTTTAACTCTTTAGTGAGCTCGAGTTTTCTTCTAATTTCATCATAATTACACACGTCTTGTTTTCTTGTATAAAGGTCAATGATATATATTAATAAAATGGTAGATAGTTGGGAGTTGGACAGCCCTTGAATGTATTCAAACTTACTGATATATATCACATATTTTCATTCAAAAAAAAAGATATATATCACATATGCTGTTTGTAACAATGTATGGATATGTATTAGTATATATGAATATTACACATGATGTGTTAATATTGAGGAAGCAACCCACCACGTGAACCTTGAAAGGAAAAATAGACTTAAATGTATATATGCGCTTGAAAATTCACAGAAAAGTGAATACTAAAAAGCTATGGTATGATGCGGTAGGTAATCCACTTTGATGAATAAAATGGAGTTGGAAAATTAAGAATGTTTTTTTCTTTCTCAGCTTCGGTTTGTTTGCCCATCCATCGAAACAAACAATGACTCTTTTAACTTGCTTTCTTGAGAAAAAACATTTGGTCAAATATTGTTAATTGTAATGGTCCCAAGTCCTCATGGTCATTGTTCAGAACAGTTTTTTAAAACCGGACCAACCCAATGATTGAACCGGATTCGACTATGAACCGATTACATAGTTGGATTAGGTCTAATGACTGGTTCGACCATAAACCGGCCACGTAGCTGGATTGGATCTCAGAATTATTAAACTGATAAAAACATTAAAACTGTCAAAAATTTATAAACCATCCATATAAATTTATATTTATAATGTTTTATAGGTTAAAATTCATTTATATTTTAGTTATGTATCATATTTACTAACCCTACTTTTAAATTTATACACTAAAAAAATATGAAACCAGATTATTAAATTAGGTTTAATCCGGTTAAATCATATTAAATCGTGATCTAAAAAATATTTGGTTCAGCTTTCCTTGGGTTTTGAAAACACTGGTTCAGAATATTTATACTATTAAAGCAGGATCCTATTGTCCTTTTTACCTTAGCATGCCCTCTCTTTATTAACATTGCATGTTTCATTAAGGACAATCAAGTAATATTAATAACACATCTATATTGGGCCATTTTTTCGGATTCAGTCCACTGTCCACATCATATCTCTCTTGGGTCATTTGGGCCGATTAAGAAATCAGATCTAATTCTCACATTTTTTTTTTGGGCCATTGAGTCCAAGTTCAAAAAATTTTTTTTCAACCATTCTTAATTTTTTTTTTCTTTTCTTTAATATAATTTAAGCATTCATGAAAAATTGAATTTTTTCATTGAAAAGTATAAATCTTTATTAAAAGTATATAATTTTTTTATTAAAAATATTAACCACATAATAAAATTAATTTATAAGAGTTATACCAACTTAATTCATTAAAGAAATATAATTTAATTTTTTTAACATAAATTGTCATTTAAAATGAAACACGATAAGGAAAGATAAAAAGTTTAAGTCTTTTATAAAATAAAACACAAATATATGAAATATGACATTTACTAAATATTTGTCAATTGAAAAAAAAAAAACAAATCCGCGCTTTGAAAGCGCCGGTCAAAATCTAGTAATCAGTGTTATGGTCCAAAAATGAAACATATTTTCGACAATGGGCACGGCAGCTAGCCGTTAAATAAACTACATTATAAATTATTGAGCCCAAACTAGGCCCAATGTAAAAGGCTTAACATAAATGGGCTAAACCATATACAGTATGCATTTACTCTTTTGGTCTTGTTAGATTGGGAACCAAAATCAAAGCAGACAGACCAAATTTATGAGAAGACTTGCAGTAACAATTAATTTAAAGCAGATAATACAATCCACAGCTAATTAAAATAGAGAAGCAAAACAAATCCATGAAACAAAATCACAAATATTTTCAGGCTCGGGAAACAGACCAAAAAGAAGATAAAAGCAACAGAGAGTAATCATAAAAGAAACAAAGGAAATCAGGTTCTGGTCTTGAAAGGAATAGCTCTGATGACAAGCTGGTGGTAGAGAGCCGCAAGAGCTGCTCCGATGAATGGTCCCACCCAGAATATCCACTGCCACGCAAGCAAGCAACAACCAAACATCAATAAAACAAATTAGCAAATAGTAAGAAGAAATCATCCAAGTTGTTGTAATTGGGACTTACGTGGTCATCCCAGGAGTGGTCCTTGTTGTAGATGATTGCAGCTCCTAGACTCCGAGCTGGGTTAATACCGGTCCCGGTGATCGGGATCGTCGCCAAGTGAACCAAAAACACAGCGAATCCGATTGGGAGTGGAGCCAAAATCTGCAAAATTTAAGAGTTAATACACCAACATTAAGACAAACAAACAAACAAAACAAAAGGGGTTGTTGGTCTCGAAATTTACCGGAACGTGTGAGTCACGGGCGCTTCTCTTGGCGTCGGTGGCTGAGAAGACGGTGTAGACAAGGACGAAGGTTCCGATGATCTCAGCTCCGAGTCCAGATCCTTTGGTGTAGCCGGGAGCGACGGTGTTGGCTCCGCCGCCGAGGGTTTGGTAGGGGGAAGGCTGGAAGCCTTTGACAACACCGGCGCCGCAGATGGCACCGAGGCATTGCATGACCATGTAGAAGACAGCTCTGGTCAGTGAAAGTTTCCGAGCCAAGAACAGCCCGAATGTCACCGCTGGGTTTATGTGTCCACCAGAGATTCCGGCAGTACAGTAGACGAGGGCAAAGATCATACCACCAAAAGCCCAAGCTATGCCTTGGATTCCGACAGATGCACACATGTTTGGTGCTCTCTTCACTCCCATCACCGTCAATACTGTGATGTAAAGGAACAGGAAGGTAGCTATGAACTCTGCGATCCCTGCTCTCCAGAAAGACCACGAGCTCAGCTCCCCTGGCTCGAACAGCGGCGCTGGTGGTGGCTCCTTGTAGTCCTTGTCAGTCTGAGCCGATGTCCCGATAGGCTGCCTCTCTGGGAACTTGTTCGCTCCCACTCTCACATCCTCTTCCTTCCCTTCCATTTTTCCCTTTTCTTTTCTCTCTCTCTCTCTCTAGACGAACGTTAAAGTTCTGAGGTTTTCTTTTTATTCTGCAATGGATAGTGAGTGAATGGCTGAAAAGGATAAATGAGTGGTTTTATAAAGGAGAAGAGACCCCTAACGTCTCCAAAACACTCATTTCTTTTCTTCTTCTTTCTTTTTTTTTTTTGTTAAAGTTGAAAGGGAATCATTCCTGGATAACGATGATCTTTAAACTGTTTTTAATTCACGATATTAGCTGTTGTGATAGGGACATTATGACTTTTAATCTTGTAACCAAAACCCACGCTACTGTTTTTATATTCTGAAACTCCAAAACACTACTAGCATGTCTTGAACTGATTTATCATTTTTTCTAACTTATAATGACGGAAATTGTTATTTCATTTCTGTAATGAACCGAAGCCGCTTTAGTTTCTTGAATCGTTATTGGGAAGCACAACTCAACTATTATTGTGTAGGTTAAACTAATTGTTTAGGTTAATAAAAGTAATCATGCAGACGATTGGTCCTGTGAGCTGTCTTTGATTCTTGATGGTTTTACCAACAAAGAAAGCGGGTCCCGCTTTATTTTCTCTTACAGGCCTAAGTTCACTGTTAAAAATGTAAAATGTTTCGGCAGAAATAAGCTGTAAATAATGGAATAGTAATTTTTGACTAGCAGGACGATATAAAATCTACTTCCGACCGTTGGAGAAAGAAAGGGAAAGATTTGTGTGGATGGAAGCTGACTGCTTTATGAAAAAAGCCACAGTCGTCTGGACTTTTGTGCCAGGCCTCGAATAAAGTGTAACTAGTTATTACCTGTACTAACGACAAAATAATATAATTTGTAAATCAGATGTTCTTTTATTCAAAGTTCATAAGTCGATTAAAGGGTAAAAAGAGAAAGAAGAAAGAAAAAGGCTACTGAGAAAATTAAAGGGGTAGTGAAAATAAAATGTTAGGAAGTAGGGCATTTTAGATTAATTTTTTGGTTAAAAAAAATAGAAGGGAAAGAAGAAAGAGAAGAGGTAGTGAAAAAATTAAGGGGTATTGAAAAAATTAAGGGTTAGTAACTAGGGTGTTTTAGATTATTTTTTTGGTTAAAAAACAGGAGGGAAAGAAAAGAAAAGAGAAATAATAATAAATAATTAAAGGGTAAGATGGAAAAAAAGGAAGTGGTAGTGAGAAAATTAAGGGGGTAATTAGAATAAAATGTTAGGAAATAGGGTGTTTTAGATTATTTTTTTGGTTAATAGAAAAAAATAGAGTTAATTAGTTAGGAAAAAGGACATGGGATCCGGACAAGAGTAGTGAAAAAATCAAGGGGTAGTAAGAATAAAATGCTAGGAAATAGAGTGTTTTAGATTAATTTTTTGGTTAATAAAAAGAAAGAAAATAGAGTTAATTAGTTTTCCTATTTAAAGAGGTAGACATATGGAAGTAGTGTGTAAAGATTGAACAGCTCAGAAATGTATTTTGCTTTTCTGTGATCACATGCATGTTCGCTTCTCTACTCCCACTTTCTTTCTTTTTCTCTTCTCAGTCCTTTTTTTGTTTGTTTGTTTGTCAACTGTTACTGATATAATATATTAGTAATAATAGCTAACAGCCTTTAGCATTATTAAACATCATACAAATCATTGGATGATGAATTTCAGTTTAACTAAAATGATTTGTGTAGCTGTACATGCAATCAATCAGAAGACACAAATATGTTTGCAACGAAGCGTATCCGTTTATGGAGTAAGTAAATCATTTGTGTAGCTGTACTCAGTTGGTACAGGCGAGATTACAAGACAAAAAAATATACGATGCACGTTTAAATAAGGCACACCACACACACGACACAAGCTTATGTCATGGGCTATGAACATGCCTATTTTGGGCCAAACAAGCGTTGAGATAAATGAACGTGAGCCCAAAGGACCAATTAATGCCCAAAGGTTGTGAGTTTTGAGTGGAGAGATGGTCGTCTTGGTCTGCTTACCTTTGTGAAATGAAAAAGTGTAGTTGAACAAGTCAATAAATGAGCTTAGAGAGTAGTAGGTAGGTGTCGCCGTTGACAAGGAGAGGAACCCAACTGTATTTAATGTTACTTTTTTCCAAGCTCCCGTTGAGCTGTCTTCATTTAGGATCGATCCAATCTCTTTCTTTCTAACTCTCTCCCCCCCTAATCTCGAGATCTGTCTCCCAAAGATACGGAATGGAAAAGAAAGAGACCAAGCAACATGTGGTAGCAGAAGCTGAGCAAGGGAATGGGACGTTGATAGAAGATGAGATCGAGAGGAGCAAAGTCGGCATCATGAGAGCTCTTTGCGACCGACAAGATCCTTCCACTAAGGTCCCGTATATGTTTCCTTCTTCTTTTCAAATCTCATCTTTTATTTGTTTGTCCTTCTTAAAAATGATAAAAAAAGTCACTTTAGCTGACTAAAACTTGAGTTGACTTGTTCAAAAAAAGAAAAAGAAAAAAAGAGTAGTTAGGAGAACTCGAAGTAGCAGACTGGCTCCTGTGTTACGAATGTGCATAGAGCAAAATGTAGTAACTTACAGAAAGTAGTTTTGTGGTTACATTCTTTGTAACAGGAAGTGGATGACCTGATGATCAGGCGGTTTCTGCGGGCGCGTGACATGGACATTGAAAAGGCTTCAACGCTCTTCCTCAAGTACCTGGCCTGGAAGAAAAGTGTTCTCCCAAAGGGGCACATACCTGAATCAGAGATCGCCAATGATCTGTCACACAATAAAGTGTGTATGCAGGGACATGACAAAATGGGTCGTCCTATCGTTGTTGCCTTTGGGAACAGACATAACCCTTCTAAAGGCAACCCTGACGAGTTCAAGCGTGAGTTACTTACTTACTACCCACACCACTTTCAAGCACCAAAATCTTTCTTTACATATTAATCATCCTTACCTCACTTTTTTTTTTTTTGTTAACTTCTCCGGCAGGTTTTGTAGTCTACACGCTGGAGAAGATATGTGCAAGGTTTGTTATCATTATTATTATACAATCTTTTCAAGTTGTTAGCTATTAAAACAAAATTTACTTTTAGCCTCTAATACAATTTTGTGGTTTCATCTAATAAAGAATGCCAAGAGGTGAAGAAAAGTTCACAGCCATAGGAGATCTGCAAGGGTGGGGATATTCTAATTGTGACATCCGCGGCTACCTTGCTGCTCTTTCCACTTTGCAGGTAACCCCCCCCCCCACAATCTTTTGTCTCTGCTAAGAGAAACAACACTCTTCAAAATGGATAACCTTGTTGTTGTTTTGGTTTAACAGGATTGCTACCCAGAGAGACTAGGGAAACTCTACATAGTGCATGCGCCCTACATTTTCATGACCGCATGGAAGGTCGTTTACCCCTTCATCGACACCAACACCAAGAAAAAGGTTAGTATATTTAGCTGAGGCACACCCATCTCCTATTTAGTCTCTGCGGTTTGTTTTTGAAATTACTATTATTTGTGTGTTGGGGCAGATTGTTTTCGTGGAGAACAAGAAACTCACGGCAACTCTGCTTGAAGACATTGACGAAACCCAACTTCCAGACATCTACGGTGGCAAGATGCCACTTACTCCTATCCAGGACTCCTAATGTTGGATGCTGTTACTTGCTTCAAGCCCCAGCTACTTCCCCAGCTACTCTTATCTCCAAACTATTACCCTACTTTTTTTTTTTTTTTTTTTTTTTTTTTTTTTTTTTTGTCACGGGCGGTCTCCGGATTCCCAGAGGACTCGAACCCAGGTGCCTTGGGATCCAGTTCACTCTAGTGTTACCACTAGGCTATTCTGTCCCGGCAACTATTACCCTACTATTCTTTGTATTTTGAGTTAAAACTACAAAAAAACTTATTGAGTATTGCCAATTTTATAGGTAGTTATATATATAGATTGATATTTTTAATTTCTTGATATTTCATCATATCTATAGTGGATTTGGCCCTTATTGGCTCTTCCCTGCCACTACTAAATATAATATGTTTGATTAACAATTATATCTTAATCAATTCAAGATATATATATATATATATATATAACAGATTTAGTTAAATTCATAATACTAGTCGATATTGTATATGTATCAACCAACACCTTGAAATAAATCCATAAAACAAAGTATTTCCAAATTTAATAAGAACAAGAAGAAGGCATCATCATTCATCATCACCGTTGGCAAGCGAGATTTTAGGCAAGCTGCTGTTTATTGTTCATCAGTACATGCGAGAGTGAGGGCGATTACAAGAAGCTGTTCTGCTGTCTTTGGTTAGAGCTTTGATCTCTCTTAGATAAGCTCTGGTGATCTCAACGCCAAGATTGGGGTTCCTCTGCACAAAAGTCTCGTATTTCATGGGAACAACCACATCTTCCATATGCTTAACCACATGGTTGATCGCAGCGGCTTTCAAGATGGTGTCAGAAGGGATGCTGGCGAGCTCCAGGATGTCAAGGACGTTCCTGGAGGTGAGAGAAGCAATGAAATGGTCGCGGCAAACGTCTTGGAGATAAGCGATGTCGTATTTGTCAGCAGCCAGATAGAGGGCTCGGTATCGATTGTAAGGAGCAATTAAGTTGCCGCAGTAGAGGAACTCGAGAAGAGAATGGAGCTCGTCGTGGTTCAAGTCGGGGAGAGTGATCGATTCCTCAGCAGAGGCCTTGCATTCATCGGAGTCTAGCATGTTCCTGAAGACCTTAGATCTTGACGACTGCGAACAATGATCATGATGAATGTTAAAAGGGAAGTGTTGATCATGTAAAGCGTAGAGAAGGGGAAAAAAAGGGAAGTTACGAGGATGGCCTTGTGGGTTGGGATGGGGGGAGACTGATCACCAGGATGAACCAGAACATCAGTGTGCATTTGTTCCTTGAATGAGACAACAAGACCCGCGAGGAAAGCCGTCTTTTGTGCTGCTGCTTCTGACATTACTTACTTGCTTATTCACACACACACAATTCAAAGTTGTGTCTTATTAGTTGTAGAAATGAGCTGAGACAAGATAGAGATATTCTAAACCTAACAGTACGAGCATTGATTGAAAGGCTTCACTAAATCCCCAGAGTTAACACTTTTTTAAAAACAAACAAACTAT
>NC_027752.1:26582-27370 GCF_000695525.1 Brassica oleracea var. oleracea
CACCCACCCACCCATCAATCGATCCTTCCTCGAAATCGATTATAAGTAATCCCCTTTCACCAATCTTTGGGTAAATGACGGATAGATACGAAATTCGAATAGGGAGGGATCTTACCAAACAGACAGACAGAGTAGCGAGATCGTCTTCTGCTTCTCTTTATACTTTTATGTTTTTTTCTTCGCAGGTAAAGACTTCTTCAGTACGAGAGAGACTCTTTTGCTTTTATAAAGCAAGCAGCTAGAGAGAAACTATTTCTCTTGACTTTGATACGATGACTTATAATGTATGTCCTACCATTTATTGCTAATATCTATTATTGTTACAACTTGGGAGTTAAAGCAAAATACACAAAGCTAATAAATCCTGTAGTGCGATTCTAAAGGGATTTGACAAGATTAATATATACTGACTAACTAGGATAAGATCCGCGCCTTGCGCGGAATTAAATTATTATTTTTATTAAATTTTGGAGAATGAAACAATAGTTTGGCTTCATTTGGATTAGGGGTGTTCAATCCAGATATCGGATTGGTTTCGGTTCGGTTCAGTTTTTTTCGGTATTTTGGTTAGTAAAATATAACTACTATTCTAAATCCATATTTACTTTGACTTTAATCTTTCACATACTTTTGAAAGATTTCAACTGGACAACTAAATTGATCAGTCAATCTTGTTGTTTTAAATCATTAGTATTTATATATATATTATTTAGTTTGAATATTTATTAAATAAAAATTCATATGCGTTATATTTTATGATCATTTGTAACTTATTATAACAAAAAAAA
>NC_027752.1:28427-52030 GCF_000695525.1 Brassica oleracea var. oleracea
TATGGTATATAGTGTTTAATCTATATATATTTATTTATTTTATTATTAAATGATATTTTTTACTCATATGGTTTTAAAATCATGTGTATCTTCTTATAATAAAAATGTTAAACCATTGATCATTAATTTTTAACATAATAATTTTAATAGTTTTAGTCATTTATTGTCGTTTTTAAAAATTCAAAATATAACATATACGAAAAAAATCTAAATTTTACCTTTATAGCTAATTTGATTGTTTAATTTATTTTAATAATATAAAATTAAACAAAAAATGATGGAGGAGATATAAATTGTTATCAAATTTTTATTATTAAAATCATTAATTGTCATATATATATTAATCATTTATGGTAATTCCGTAGGTTTTATTTAAGGAAATAAAATAACATATCATATCATTATATCATATAGTTTGACCAACTTATATATCTAACAACATATAAAAATCGAATGTGGACCTACTTATTTTTTAATTGAATGTAATTGACTACCTAATTGAGTGCCACCTATGCATTGGGGCCTATTTTAATTAATACAAAATTGAGGTTACATCTTTTCAAATGTTTCTGAATTAATATATAGGGGATTAACAAGGATAAAGCATACGTTCATCTAGAAAAGTAGACTCAAGTATCAGAACTGAAATGAAAGATTAGAAATTTTATTGAATGGCTTCTGAGTAGGGTGAATTTCCTCTGGGCCGACCAGTCACAGATCAAACTTCTTCTGCCCCATTGTAGTGTGGGCCTAATGTGGCCCATTCACACTTCTCCAATTCAGAGTCTGAATTATGAGTACAACCCTCACCATGTATCGACAGCACTACCAAATTTCTCCTTTTTTTGGTCGGCTAAACATATGAAATGTTGTTAAATTGTGTTTTAACTGGAACTATCTTATTTTCTTGTTTCTGAATTTTTTTTTGGTTTCTTTTGAATATTTTCAAGATGAAGCAAGTTCTAGAAAGAAAAAAACTAACTATTTAGTAAAGTAAAGATAGAAAACCTCAACCAGTCTGTTCTCTGTCTCCCTGAATATAAGCAGACGTAAGAAAGTAAAAGAGGGGGGAGGGAGTTAAAGAGTATACGAGAAAGGTTGTGTAGGGAGGGGTCTTGTTTGCTTCTGTAAGAGGTGCGGGAAAGTGATACATATATATAGACCTAACAAGTGGTGTGCGTCTATTAACAATAAAAAAAACTACAGACTCATCTCGCTGGGGTCTTTTCTAAGATTGAGGTTGAAGGCGAGCGTGAGGACATGGCCTCTCTGGTTCCCCTGTTGTCCACAGGGTCTCCAGGTCACCTCTCTTGTGACCTAACACTATCAAAGTACCTGACACAAAAACCCATTCTCTTAGGATCATAGCTTAGCTTTTTGGTTTCTTTCCGAAATTGAGGACTCTTACCAAGTATGAATGGAACAATGTAAAGCAAAGCTGGTTGCCCGTGTCCATCCATCAAGTTTAGTGCAATATATGTTATGAGGAGACCTGTGATATAATAATAATATTCATATAGAAACACAAGAGACCTTAATAAGTTAAGATTCTCTGCAAAACTTCTTGCTTTTTGCTTCTTCCCTACATGAGGGTGAGGATCATACCTAGACCATAAGCAGACATTGCCCCAAGGAAGTATCCTGACTTGAGCTTCTTGTTTGCCAGCCAGTCGTATCTGCAATGTTAACACTATCTCAGAACAGCTCCTTCGGCTCATAACACTTAGCCTAGATCCTCTTGGGACAGTTGATAATTCAAACTTGTCTATTAAGCCTATTTACTATATTTTGTTGGTTAGAAATTGCTTTTATGATGGACGCTCCGACCCATTTCAAGTGCAACAATTGCACGTTTCAGTGACAGTTCTATTTATATTCTTCAACAAACTCACAGGAAAACATTACATGAGGGTGTTTCTTTAAGAGCAATTTTTCCCCAGGTTCAGGCAAATTCATTCCACTAAGCTTATTGTATGCTTTTAGTTGACATGTTCATATATAGTAATAAAGTGAAGAGATGATGGAGAGAGGATTGTAGTAGTGCAAAGTGCAAACCTTAGTGCAAAGGTGACAAGAAGTCCAGGTAAGATGATATCGCCAAAACCGATGATACTGTAGCCACCCCAAGGATCAAACATACGTGGGATCTTTAGTAGCATTGGGATGCCGTCCTCTCCGCTTTTGTCTCCACGGGCTACCTGTATGTTGGTAAAAACGAATAAAGGTCAATGACTTCTTATCAAAAACATCAGTGCGGAACAGACTGATGTTGAACATCATCTTGCATGAATGAAAGGAAAAAACTTACCACAATCATCACGCTTTCACGGAACCACCATTTTGAAACAAAAACCCAGAAGATATCATACATAAAGGCGCAGCTGAGAAGAACAACTCCAACCTGTTTTACATTAAATTTCAATGACCTAACACCGTTATTAGAGATGGGTCTTCTATAACAGCAGCAATGAAATGTTTCAGTCTTCACCTAATTGGTTTAGATTGTTCAATTTTCAACATTTTAAAGCTTTGTTTATTAGGTGCCAAGTTCTTAAGCACATAGTTCGAATATACACAATGGAAAAGAAAGACATCCAGAAAGGCAATTTGATATTACCTTAAGATTTGGAACCCTGACGATTTGAAGAACTGTGATTATCAGCGAGATTCCCTGTTAGCAAGAAAAATGCAACATTATCTCATAAGCACGAATGTATCCTCATTAGACAAGAGGCATTAGCATATACCCACATGGGACTCAGACAGTTAAGAGAGAAAGTGGGTGCTTACAAGGATATCTTGCCCTATCCAAGCGAACGAGTATTGGCGGTAAACTGCCCATATAACAGCAGATACTATGCAAAACGGACAAATGGCCAGCGTCAAATATGAGACTGCACCAAGGAATGGAACTTTGACATAAAATTCTCCAATGCTGCGGAACCATCTGAAACTACAATACATCCAACCTCAGTTCCCAATTTTGTCCTGAAGGCGAAATTATATGAAGAAACATCATGCATACCATGAGAGCAAAGCGACCAAACAGGTTTGCAGCCCCTGATAGCACCAAACAAAACTTTGAATCTCAATATCAGGATGAATTCAATTAGGTACTGCTATTTAATTCAAAATGGTGACAGTCGCCTACCTCTACGCCACCTATGCAAAAGAGTACGACCAACACTTCTATAAACCAGAATGACATAAGCTTGTAGAGCATGATGAGGAAACAAGAAGCAACCACCACGAACAAAATTGCTGATATCACGGTGATCTCAACAACCCCTCTAGAGCTTGTGGTTGATACCTGCAAAAGTTCATCTGATCCATCCTGCAGTTCAATATTTTATAATACAATGTCTGAGAGAAAGGACGTCCATTTTCCTTGGCAGCCAAAAGGTAAAATATTAAGATATATACCTTTAGCAGCTTGTCTTGCTCAATGGCTTCTTCCCTAGCGGTCCAGGCCGACCAATAAGAAGCACAAAGAATGGTACCAACAGCCATAAGCCAGAGAAAGACCTCAGCCACATCAACTGCTGGACGTTTCGGCGAATATAGCTGCAAAGTAACTGAACAAATACAGTCATCAACACTGATGAAAAAGTGACAAACAAGGATAAGATATGGTACAAAGACAATAATCGCAGCTGGAAGAATTTACCAGTGTCGTTAGCGTCGACGAATTTTTGGAGACTTGAACCAGCATCAAGAGGGAGCATAACAACAGGAATATTGATATCTAAAACGTCTTCACCCTTCTCACATACCATCTTGAAAAGATCTGCAAAAACAAGATTGCAAAAACTCAAAGAGGATAACTAGAAGTCTTATTTATTTGGAAGACAAGCTTACCAGTGCTGTTGTTAATGATAATGATGGCAGAGGCACCAGCTGCTTCAGCTACCTTAGTTTTGGTGGTAAAACTGCAGTTACCACGGTGAACAAGAATGACCTCTCCAGTAAGCTACCAAACCCAATAGAAAAGGAATTAAAACAGGAAATACACAACAAAAAGTAAAAAAAAAAATTAGAGATAGAAAAGTGTTGAACCTTAAATTTGGGAGTGGTGCAGCAGTCAGGAGGGTCAGCAACAGCGAGATTGATGAGGGTAGCATGTTTCTCCTTAGACTCCAAGGTTGGACCAAACCTAGCACCAACACCAACATACTCCTCTTTTTCTTTCCCACTGACTCGAGTTGGGACTTTGACCTGTCCGTGGCATTGTAATGTTGGTTAGAAGATTGATATTCAAACGTGACAGGGAAACTAAACTGGCTTAATCACCCCCAGATAGCTAATGGAGAGTTTCTAGGTCGTTTGTTAAGACCTTTAATATTCACGCACGCAAACCACAATGAGACTCTAAAAACAAACGATCTTTACAGAAGGTAGAGCCAGAGGCTAATGCTAACCCTTTTAAAATTAGAATGACATCAAATCTCAAAACCAAAGTTCCTCTTTATCTGCTAGGGCAAACGACCAAACAAAAATTAAGCAATCAACAGATTAAATTCAGACAACTTTAAGGAAAGTCCAAACCCTATTTCTTTTTGTTTCTAATCTGAACCCCGAGAGACAAACAGAAAACGAGCTAAAATCCTCTTTTTTTTAAAACAATCAAAGTTCTCACCAAGACGAAATTGTTGTTGCAACCAGGTCTATTAGGAAGAGAGTCATCGTGGTGAACTATGTCTCCACCAGAAACCAAACTAGCACTGTACACGTACAACCACCCCAACACTAACAAGTAACCGCTGTAAGATCTTCCCCAGATCATACTTCACTTTTCAAATTCCTATGCCTGCCAAGGACCAGAAGAAGAAGAAGAAGAAAGAGGAAAGTTGGAGAAAAAAAATGGAGGAAGGTACACGGAACTAGAGAGAGAGAGGGAAAAAAGAAAATCTCTTGTGGGAGAGACGATAAAGTGTCGTTTCAGAGACTAGCAAGTGTAAAACGCTGACGTTTCTTCGTTGGTTTTGACTTTTCCTCTTATTGCACTCTCTCACTGTTCGCGCGTGATGTTTTTAGTCCGTAACTTTTAATTTAAGTTAATCATTTGTCGATGAAAAAAAAGTTAATTACTTGTCCGTAGGACTCGACGTTTTTAACTCAACCCGAAGTACCAACATTAATCTGAACCGAAAAAACCGAAACCGAATCCAAACTGTTTTACGAAAATATCCGAATGGGACTTATGAGCTTACTACTTTGGACTTTGGTTATAATCCGAACCGAACCGAAATCCAAATTAGGATCCGAAGATATCCGAAATTAGTTAAATATTAATGTTTTTATATATATTAAGGTGATTTAGATATTTTAGAGTATTCAAAATATTTTTGTAGTTTGTTTTATGTGTTATTTTGAATACTTTTTAGTTAATTTAGATAGTTTAACTAATTTTTAATTAGATTTGTAAATAATTTATATATTTTGAAAATTTTTTGGTCAATTTTCGAGGTTTTTAAAAATATATTTTTGTATGATTTTAAACATTGGTTAAATCTGATCCGAACCGAACCCGGAAGGAACCGAATCGAACCCGATCCTATAATTAGTAAAAACCAAATGGTACTTATGAGTATAACACCGAAAATCCAAAAATCCGAATCATCCGTACCGAAACCGAAAGGACCACCGAACGCGCATGCCTACTTGTCCGTACAATCTTATATCTTAAATGCTGATGTCGATTAAAAGTAAATGGTTTGTGGAATAAAACAAATAAAAGAACTGATTTTCATTATTTTTTTAATCACTCCTATCATATATTATCATATAAATAATGCATTATCAGTTCTTAACTGATATGGATCGATGGTGCTTTTGTCGACTGTTCGTATTAATTAAAAACAAATTGTAACACGCTTTTTTGAAGTGCAACTCTATTCAATAATTTTTTGTTAGATGATGAACATATTACATCGAAATAAACATCACTTTCACAAACCTTAGCCATAGTGTTATATATCGTCATTCATTTAAGCATATACTTCTGATGGCATCATACACCACGCTATCGAGGATGTCAAGTTGATAAATGCTAGTATGATATTAATATATTGGTGATTTCGCGTTAAACTGATTGTACATGTCGTCAAAGTGCTCTTACCCAACATAAACCAAATAAAAACCATATATTGAGTAACATTTTAGAATAAAATACCGGTTTTCAAAATAATCCATCTGAGCTAAACTGCATGTGCGTGGAACAAGCTGCGCGTGGAATACATCAAATCTATCGATCACCGGCTAGCAAAATATATTATTAATTATTAATTATTTTAAAATTAAATCCGTATGAACCGTACCGACAAGACGGCGTGTTACAGTAAACAATTAGATTATTGTAGTTCAAAAAACTCTTATGTGGCCGATCCCATACTAAGGTCAGTGTATAGCCAATTATACCGACCTACGTTTGAAACACAAGTGTTTGTCTGGTTTGTACACGCGTCGCGTAACTGTTCTAAATTTCACGTGTGCAAATTAAAGGACTCTTTGGCATATCGCGAGCGGACACTTGTTGGACCATGTTTAGTTGGTAAAAGGGACGTGTGATGTTGGAAACGCCACTAGAGGTTGTTTTTCTCAGACTGTTTTATCAAAGAACCAAACCGTTTCTATTTTTTTTTTTTTTTCTGTGAATTCCACTCATCAGCACAAGCAAGCAACTTAGCAGCAAATAAATAATCAAGCTTCAGATTTAATACATTGACGACACTAACCAAAGATTCATTTTAAGAGTTGCGTTGAAGCCACTCTTGAATGGCGGAACGAAGGGCGTGGTTAGGAACAAGGTTATTGTGGGTGAGCTTAAGGTTCGTCATTGGTGAGGTCTCGTGACCATTGTCGAGCCATTCCTTTAAGGCTTCAGCTTCGTACGTGAATCCATCGGCTGCAACACGAGGCTCTCGCATTACTTCCTGAAAAAACCAAGAATCAATCGATCGTTCACTTCTAAACATTTAAACTACTATCTGCGGCCAAACGGGTCGAACAAAACCCAAATTTGGCTATAAATCAATCACAAGCAATCATTTAGACCAAACCAAGCAGAAATTTCTACACTGGTTCCGTTCTAAACCTCTTTGAGAGGAACACTCTAGATGATAACATATGTGTATTTAAGTCCTCTACCTAGAAGTAGACATCTCAGGTTCGGTTCTGTTCAACGTACCTGCGATATTGGGCAGATGAAATACGACGGCGGCTGACGGGTAACGGAATCCTCATCGGAGAAACCAGAAGGTATTCCATGGCGGCGAGTGTAGCTCTGAAGAAGCAACAGAATATCTGAACAGACAGAGCTAGCTGCGTCTTTCTCAGCAGCGACCTTGCTGAGTTCTTCCTCCGTTCCTTTTCTACGTCTTGCTTCTTCTTCGTATAACCTCATGAAGTTTTGTCCCACAGAGCAAGCTTCTTCTTTCTCCTTCCTCACTTTCTCAACCTCTTCTCTTCTTCTCTTCACTAACTCCTCTGTTTCTTTCCTCTGCCTCACCTGTTTTGTTTTGACATGATAGATTATCACTTTTTTTAATTCCTGAACTCATCTTAAAGATTCATTACCTCGTCTTCATATAGTTGCATCAAGTTCTTGCTTATCAAGCAGGCTTCTTCCTTCTCCTTCTTTGTCTTCTCAAGCTCTTCCTCTTGTCTCTTCACTGATTCCTCCATCTCTTTCCTCTGTCTCAGTTGCTCGTTGTACAGCTTCATCCCTGTTTTCCAATATCACTAGATTATTCAAAATCACTCGTCTTAACAAATAACATATTCCTTTCTGTTTCTGACAGTACCGTCCTGAACAATGACCCGCACTTCTTCCAGCTCCTTCTTCGTTCTCTCGTGTTCTTCTTTCTCCTTCCCCAACATCTCTTCAGCTTCAACTCTGCGTCTCAGTTCCTCACTGTAAAGCTTTCTTCCGTTAAGAATGATGATAAGTGCGTCGTCCCTCTCTTGTTTAGTCTTCTCCACCATTTTCCTTTGTTTTGTCAATGCCTCTTTACTTTCTTTCCTTAGCCTCGTTTCCTCATTGAACATAGCTTCATACTCTCTTGCCTTTCAAGTAAAAAGAAACAATTGTAAGCAAGAAAAAAAAAAGAACATTCTCCATGTCTTTAAATTATGGTATTTTACTTTGCGGATGGCCTCAACGGCTGCATTTTCAGCTTTAAACCGCCTGACACATTCTTCGTACGCTTCTCTTTTCGATTCCTCAACTTCAATAAGTGCTTGCTTAAGTTGTCTATACAGTTGATCATTCCTGTCGCTTTCCTGCAAAAGGACAGATAAAGCTTTCAGTCATTTAGTAACAGACACAGAAGCAAGCACGATATATATATTGGCTTAATTCACAACACAACCAACAATGCTTAGACCGTACAGATTGATCCTCTGATGCAGTTGGCTCTAACATGTCCCTGTCTCTCCTTGTGTCAATGTAAGCTACAATTGCAGAGACCAATTCCGCCGAGCATTTTGGTGAAGCAGAGGAATAGAGCTTCGGTTTCCATTGTCCAGCTTCGGCTTCTGTTTCATCCACACGGTCTTCAAGATTGGCTTCCCTGAGTATTTAATATACATAAACAATAAGGGTGATTTCTTCAAGGACAGAACATAAGCAAAGAGAGTTTTCAAAACTCACTTTGTGTAGATGAGATGTCCATTGCACATAAACGTAACTTCGCAGGAGCTAGGCGCGTGTTGGTACACGTACTTGGCCTTTCTGGACTTGAGATCGAACATCTTCCTGGTAAATTTTTCTGTTAAAAGTCAACACGAGTGAACTTGGAGATTTAAAATATAATAGATTTCCAATACGTACTCTGAATAATCACGATCTGATGCAGCTCCCATAACGAGCTTCTTGATTTTGCTTTCATGGATGAGTTCTAATATCCCCTGCTTCACATCGTTCATCTCTATACACGATATGTAAATGTCGTCCTCGTTCACCTGCGATCGGAGAACAAGAATCAGGAGGAACACAACAATTTCCTTCAGAGCAAGAAGAGAAGGACTTTAATAATATAAGAAGGCAACGGAACAGAACAATACCCCTTCTTGTTGACAGATGTCAAAATAATCATGTAATGTCTCGTACATGATAGCCTCCAGTTCTTCAAGCTTACGTGCTGAAATACATCAACAATAAATACGCAATTACAAATGAAGCATCGAAAATGGGAACCAAGGAAGATAACGAAAATTACCAGCAGGAGAAGCAGTTTTTGGCTGATAAACATGGAGGATGCAGACTTTCTTGGCACCAAGGTTCCTCAAAGCCCAAACCAGAGTTGATCTGCTCTCTTTGACATCGTTCTTCACAGCAACATGGACAACATCATTTCCCATGGCCATGAGTTCCGCCATTGATGTCCTTTACCTTTGTCTTTGTGTTATGTCTTCTTTTCACCTGTAAGGTGGAAAAAAACAAAGAAGCATCTGACAGAAAGAGACCAACAATGGTTAGTGGTGACCCTCAACATTCTTTTTGTTGACCGTTTCAGTTTTCCTAAGGTGGACACAGTAAAGTCTACAGGTGGTATTTAAAACACAAGTCAATGCATAACAACTACTGAAACAAAAACAAAAAAATCTCCAAGACTTTTCCCAGTGAAAAGAGACAACTTTTTCATTACATTTTTCACGTTCCATTCACTACTGAATCACAACACAATCAACATAATATATATGTATATATATATATATATATATCTTTAAGGCAAATCAAAGAAATAAGGGTGCTGTTGCAACCACTCGTTAATAGCAGAACGAAGAGCAAGATTTGGTGTGAGGTTGTGATTCACAAGCTTCAGGTTAGTCATCGGCGATTTTTCACCTCCATGAACGAGCCAGTTTTTGAACTCGTCTGCTTCATAAGTGTAACCATCAGCTGCAACATGGGGATTCTGCATAATCTCCTACATTCACGAGCAATTGGCAATGAATTATATAAAGAGCAAAACAAATATCAAAATGTAAAAGTTACTTTTGGACATGTATAGTCTAGCGTATGTGTCAGCTTAGTAGAGTTGAGATATTGAGCAGAAGCCAAGTCAAGATCCCAACAAAAACATCTGCTTTCTAGATAGAGGTTCGAGTCCTAACCTTTGAAATGGGACAGATGAAATATGGGGGAGGCTCGTTGGAAACAGACCACTGCGACGAGGATGAAGTCGAATGTGATGATGACTCACCCTTCTCCAGGTATAGATTTCTCAAAAGCTCTTCCGTTTTTTTGATTGCTTCGTCTCGCTCTTTCTCGACCATATCTAACCGACGGGGGCAATCAATATAAAGCTGTTCTTCGAGTTCCTTTTGGACACTCTTCATGTCTTTGATTTCTGCTCTCGCTCTGTTTAGCTCCTCCTCCGCTTCTCTCCTGCGACGTACTTCTTCACTGTACAGCATCTGAGTGACACCAAAAGAACTTGAGAGTGCTTCCTCTCTTTCACGATTCATCTTATCATGTTGCTCCAGTTCTCTCTCTAGTTCCTCGATTTCTAGTCTCCGTCTCTGCTCCTCGTAGTACGTTGCCGCAGACCCTCTAGCCTGTTTAAGAACCATATCAACTGAACAAATGAGATTCTTCTACACTGGAAGATATAAAAACACCACCACAGGAGTCTCATATGGAAAAGTTAAGACATGCATATGTGTTATGTTCTACAGGAAATGTCTTTGACTAACAAGAAGAGGTGTTGGATCCTTGAATTTACAATCTATCACATTTTATCATTCATCCATAGGTTTTAAGACTTTTAAGCGAATCAAAAGGTTTTTCCAATTAAGAAAACATTCAACCACTTGAATGAAAAGTTCTAGGTTGTTTTGACTAAATTGGATTGTACGTACTGATTGGTCTTCAGGTGAAGACAGGGCATGTGACTCGCTGTCAGGTTCAGCTCTTACTACGTCCTCGAATGGTATCAGAGCAGAATCAAGGTCATGAAGGCTGGCTAAGGATTCGGAGGAGGAGTGCGATGAACCCTCAAGATCAAACCGTCCCTCCCTATTGAAACATAAAACAAAAATATACCCAGGTAAACTTTACAATTACTCAAAAACACGCAGAAGTATAGTAAAATCCTCCTCCTAACTTACCTGGTTTGGATGAGGTTCCCATTACAAACAAGCCATATTTTACAGCAATGAGGCGCGTGGCTACTCACATACTTGGCTTTTCTAGATGTGATATTAACCATGCCCCTGCATGCATCAAAAAAAAAATATGTGACCAGAGTGAGAGCGAGCATTTTCTTATTTACTCATTATCGGTGAAATTATCAATGAGGAGGAGACACATAAACGAGTGTCGATATTGTCCTTACTCGGAGTAGCGGGAATCAGCAGCAGCTCCTATAATAAGCTTCTTGATATTGTTTTCATAGATAAGGTTCACAATCCCCTCCTCAACGTTATTTCCCACATCACAGAATATTTCCACATCTTGCTCGTTAACCTGCAACATAAAAGCAATTCAATGATCAGAAATTGTTGTTTTTAAACAAATCAATGTTTTTTTGAGATTTTTGTGACACACACTAATAATGTATTCATGAGTTGGGAAGAGCACTAACTCCTTCATGTAGGCAGATATCACGGTACTTGAGAAGGCTCTCGTATGTGCTTGTCAATTCCGACACCTGGATTGCATCGATCTCGCTTTGTTCTAGCCCACTTGCTGCAATTCCCCAGACAAAAAAAGAAACTTAAAAGACAGTCGGAATAAATTGGTTCAAGAAGGTAAAGCTTGGTCTTCCGCTACAATCAGATTTGATAAAAGATAACACTTAACACAGATACAAACCATTTACATCCCTACGATCAAGAATCCAAAGATTAAAAAAAAACATCAATTTCTACAAAGCCATCTGTTCGTGTGATTTAATGCTTGCAAAGTGTAAACAAGTACGAAAGCAGAGAGAAAAATTACTAATATCACCGATTAAAAAGAAGAGTTATTACAGGTAGGGTTCATGGAAATGGGAAGATGAACATGAAGAAGGAAAAGCTTATTGAATTGGAGATGCCTCAGAGCCCATGTGAGAGTCGATCTGCTTTCACCAGCATCTTTGTTTACTGCAACATAAACAGGATCGTCAATCCAAGCCTCCTCTGCCATGTCTATTTTCTCTACTCTTCTCTTCTCTATTAGAGACAATTTCTCTCTTTTCCAAAACAAGAGGATAAGACACAAAGGCACAATTATTAAATATATATTTATATATATGTAAACACATGATTATATTGTCCGTCCCTTGATAACTAACTAATTGCGAGGATGTTTCCAACCATTTTCTTACTCAATTGTGATATGTATCACTACTTTAAATGTATTTTTTCTGAGAAAAAAAGAAGGAAGGTGACAGACAACGAAAGATATTTGATCTTACTAGTAGATAACATCAGAGAGCGAGCCACTGTTCACAATAATTTTAAATGCAAGACTTATATCTATCAACCAGTAGATTTCGTAGAACATTTCTCATATCGTAAAAGACACGTTTCATCCGATAAATTAAACATAGAATTAAACGGAATTTGCTACTATTTTAAAAAAAAATTGAAATGTCAACTCAAATAAGCTCTAAAAAAAAATAAGATTCAGGAATCAGAAATCGGAGGCGGGGAGATATATTAGTATTTAGGTCGCTAGTGAGAAGTATCGGTTCGAACATTTTTTTACCTGCGATTAATCTCCGCTACATTGCTACGAATCTCGTGCGCCGGTACGTTAGCCGGCGGTCGATTAGGTTGGCAGTTCGGGGAAGTGGAGCCAAGTCAAGAGTCAACAATCTCTGGAGGAAAATCGTTTAGTGTTTGTAGAACTAAGGACGATTCAGGTTGCGACACGTCACGCAGCTTTTGCTGTGAACGGGTCAGATGTTCTTCGTCAGTTCTTTATAATGGGCTTAATAACGACCTACTGGTCACATTTATAATAGCCCATGGGCTTACGTTTACTTGATTTGGTGATGGAAACATGCAGACAAAGTCAACGAGAGGGTAGCAAAACTGATGCTCGCTCATGTATCAAACGGTAAAACATGAAGTTTTTTTTTTTTTATCATACATATTTTTCTTTTCTTACAGAGAAAATTCCAAAACTCACAACAAAGTCTGACATCTTAATTATCTCCAGTAGTATAGATGAAAATCAATGTTTGTAATTTGGGTGGAGATGGAGCCAGTCCTTGATGAGTGAACGAAGAGTGTAGTTAGGGGTGAGATGGCGATGAGCGAGCCTAGCTCCTGTGATTGGCGACTTATCATTCCCTCCATTTAGCCACGTTCTTATTTCCTTTTCCTCGTAAGTGAAACCATCAGCAGCCACATGAGGATCTCTCATTATCTCCTACATATATTTACCAAAAATCAAATTATGATGATTGCATCTTTATGCAAACGCCCTAGCTTTTTTCCCCCTGGGAAAACATGAATATAGTAGTATTTCAAGACGCAGAGATGGTTAGAATCCTAACCATTGAAATGGGACAAATAAAATCTTTGGGGGGACTGCCATTGCTTTTTAGCTTATCTTCTTCGTTCCGTCTCTGTTTTTTTTCAATGCAGCACGATAAGAGTGTCAAATAAGTAATCTTGACTAGGGAAACAAATTTAGGCTGCTAATGAAAACATGGAAGTAGCAAGTGAAGTGGTGGTGGAGGATTCTTTGCAATTTTCCTTACATTTAGTGTTTTTTTTTTCCAAGCTATATTCATCAATCTTTGTACTTACTGAATCATCTGTATGGTCATCACCACCTCTTCCTCTTCCTCTTCCTCTTCCTCTTCCTCTGCTTGGTTTACGTGAATCTGATTGATTCCCAAGGCCGAAACTTCCTTCTCTATTATAAGACAAAACAAAAAATGTTAAGAAATATTTTATAAGAGTATATACAAACACATACAAACAAGTCCAATCCTCAAACTAACCTTGTCTTGATGAGTTCTCCTTTGCAGATGAACCACATTTTACAGCAATGAGGTGCATGTTGACTCACATATTCTGCTTTTCTAGATGTGATAGACATTCCCCTGCATTATTTAAAGAGACGATAGAGTATTTATTATTTGCTTTTTTATTCAATTGAACAAATTTTTTTCAAACCTGACGTTCTGAAAAAAAACATAGATCGGTTCTGGAGCTTTTCCTTTACCTGGAATAGTGAGGATCAGCTGCTGCTCCCATAACGAGCTTCTTGATATTGTTTTGATAGATGAGTTCCACAATCCCTTCACCAACATCATATCCTGATATCAATGATATATCCACATCTTCTTCTTTGACCTGCACCAGTAATTTATTATATACAATTCCATCAATCTTTTCAAAACTCATCATGTTTCTTTTTAGCTCCTCTATTATCCCCGTTTGGATTTTTACGAGGTTTCACTGAGCCTATATATCTAAGAGATTGAAACCGATCGACAGAAAATAAATCATTCATGACGTGTTGCTTACTTCTTATCTCTCTGGTTTTGATTCTTTGCAAAGAGAACTAACTTACCCCTTTGTTTGTGCAGATATCACGGTACTTGTGGAGGCTATCATATGAGTTTTTCAGGATTAACTCTTGGATTGAATTGATCTCACTTTCATCAAGCACACATGCTGTATACACCATTTCAAAACAGAGTCAATTTCCAATTCTAACACCCACAAGGCCACAACAACAACAAGAAAAGAAAAACAAGTGCACAGACAAAAGTGACCTAGCAATTACTCTGAAACATCTTAACTGGCACTACTCACTACATATTCCAAACTTGGTAAGATGAGAAAAATAATTAGGTGATGCAATACCAGATATGATGTGTGACTTTACTACAAATGGGGTAGGTATAGTTGCCGTATAAGCCCAAAACCTTGGCTTGTGCTATGTCCAGGGTTCAAATTAAAATTTGGTTATGACTTATTATCCTAATTTTTTTAAGTTAAGGATGTTGATTGTTTCATGGCTTGTTATCGTAACTAAGATTGTGTTGATAGTAACATATATTTCTTAAAATTCTGACACAAGATGCTTTGGTACATATGTTTTCTATCTAATATATATATGAGAATATTTGAAATATTATTTCTTTTGTATATGTGCATAAATAGGTTCATATAAATGTATTTTCAGATGCATATTATATATACCTAGAAAGAGAAAATAAACAGCATCATCTAGAGATTCATCTAATGCTAAATAGTAAAATACAAGCAGTTCGTCAAAAATATCATTTAGAAAGTCCATTAAATTTATTGGCATTTGAAATGCAAAACACTAACAAGAAAATGCAAAACAAAACACAATCAAACGCAGATAATCAATCTATAAAAGACTTACAAGAAGAGTTCAACGAGGATGGAATATGAACATGAAGAAGGCAGACCTTCTTCGCAGGAAAAGTCTTCAATGTCCATAACAAAGTTGATTTACTTTCTCGAACATCTTGATTCACCGCCACATAGATGACGTCGTTATGCAAAGGTTCTCCCATCTATTATGCACGAAGGTAATGCAATTGTGTATTTATCACGAATGATTGCTATATTTACATATTTATAGCGAGCGAGCGATCAAGGTATCTTTCACCTAATTGCAACGTACGCTGCAAGGAGCTTTCGGACCATTTACGCGGTAAATTTCTCAGGTCAAGTGCTGTGGGTCAGCTTATTTTATTGAAACAAATCGAGCAGTTGAACTTTCTACGCTTGTTTATTAAGTTTTTTTTTCTTTTGCTTAGATTATTTATCAAGTTTCCGGGAATAATAGTGGAAATCACCTGGACCTTAAGTCGTAAGTATAGTGTCGAACCAAAATAAAAGGTGTTGGGGGTTATCTTGGTGATCAACAAATTTCGTTTTGTTGACTTGACTACCGATGTTAACTCCATTATGATTTCCGTTATATATAATTTAAATCCAATCATGTTCTTGGAATGGAAAATCTATTGACTAAATAAACTGAAAATGTAAATTATTATAGCCAAAAAGAAGTTAATTTATTCATTTTGGACCGAAAGATGTTGAGGATAATAAACTATAACTAGATTTTGATCCGTACGCCCGTCCGAGTACTTTATTTTTATATATTAAAAACTTACCAATATTAAATAACTATTTAATATGTATTTTTTTAAACACACAATTTTGATAAGAGAGATTGATAATAATTTTATTGTGTTTTTAACAACAATAATATTAGCCAATTTTATATATATTTGTATTGTTATATTTTCTTTCCAATAGAATCAATAATGTAAATATGCGTAAAGATACATATTTATAATCAACTTTTTTTATTTTACATAATATTTTTTCAATTGGTGATGTTAATTGATTATTTACATGGGTTTTAAACATTTTTAATTATTAGGAATAAATAGTTTAGTATTGGATTCTATTTTAAGACAAAATATTTCACATTAATTTAAAATATTTTTAATTTATAAAATATTTTACGATAAAATATTCAACATTAATATAAACCCTTTTATGAAATATGTTTATTTAATACAAAAAGGAGATACCCATGAACTTTATTTATCTATTACTTCCATTAAATAAAAAAAAAATCAAACACATGCACCCCAAAAAATTCCAAAAGACTTAACCGAGCTACACAAAGACTCAAAACATCGGCCCTGTTCGTTTACGTGTCGCGCGACATGCGACCTGCGACTGATCGCAGGTCGCAGGTCGCAGGTTGTTGTTCGTTTTACTGTCGCGTAACATGCGACCTGCGATTGGTCGCATGTCGCAAGTCGCAGGTTGTTGTTCGTTTTGATGTCGCGCGACTGATCGCGCGGCCAGTCGCGGGTTCCCATTCAAGTCGCCCGAAAAAACATCGACTAAAAATTAAGAAAATTTTGATCGCGCGACTGATCGCAGGTCGCGCGACACGTAAACGAACATAGTTTTAGTCGCTTGTCGCATGTTTAGTCGCAGGTCGCAAGTCACAGGTCGCGCGACACGTAAACGAACGTAATCTTAGTCGCAGGTCGCGTGACACATAAACGAACATGGTCATCATCATCTACACTCACTCACTTTTTCTCATGAATTCGACTTATAAGCCCAACGGCAACAAACCAATGCTATTGTGTCCTTATGACAAAAATATTATTTCATTTAAACCAATAAATCCAAATACTGTAAATTTTCACACAAACTATTTTAAAATTATTTTTACATGTCTTTGTTTTTAAAGTCCGGCTACAACCACAATTTACGAATTAGGCAAAAAACACATAACTAAGAAGATAAGAATAATAAACATTATTTCAAAATAAACTTAGACTACTAAGCTGCAAAAAAAGATTAGTCATAAACAAAAAGTAACATACAAATTCACCACAACTCTTTATCCCACTATAAATCCTACAAAATTACAAAATATTCACATGGGAAAGACCACACCATCTCCACATTTTTTATATAAAGCGACAATTCGTCAACTTGCGCCGGGTTACACACCTAATTAAAAAAAATGACAGAAAATACACTAATTTTTATCGAATCTCTATTATTCAAAATTCATATATAATGTAGTCACATTAAGCAATTATATAACTTTTATTTAAAGAAATAATAAAAAATATTAATAATAAATTTATGGTGAATTTAATAAAAAAACTTATTATTTAATTAGATAAACTAACATTTCTCTAATGATTTTCTAAGAATCTACGATGACACGTGATTACAAAAAAAATTGTAATATTTTTCAATTAATATATAGGAGATTATCTCTTAACCTTATACATATCTCTAAATATACTCATCATTATCCAATATTAAGCATATTCAGATTTAGATCGTAATCAGGCATTTCGAGTATGATATACGTTTGCACATGGCTCTCAAATTGTCAAGTTAAGCGCGTGGGGACCGTAAGGATTTGTAAAGAAGGAAATTTCAGTAGGACGACAACTAGCTCTTCTTTATCAATGATTGATAAGCAGTAAGCAGTAAGCAGTATTTCGTCTTGAGTTAAAAGACATATGGGCCTTGTTGATGGGCTTTTTCAGCCTATAGTAGTCAGTCTCTACTCGCTTCAGTCACTCTCTATAGATATTTGTTTCTTCTCAAAATTCCGTTTAGAGTTGTCTCTCTCATCCAAATTTGAAATTTGAAATATCGTCGAAGAAGAGCTGCGATCTACGATGAAGATGAACAAAGCCTGCGATCTGAAATCGATTTCGGTATTTCCTCCTAATTTAAGGTACTGACATGGATATCACTTCGAGAGAGATTATTTAATTTGGGATTCATCCTCTATTTCCAGTATGTAGTATTTGTCGTTTGCTCTAAGTAACAATTGATTGATCGTTAAGTTGGGTTTGATCATGTTTCTCTGTGTCTATTTTAGAAGGAGATCGAGCGTTGGACCCTCCGAGCCGCAAGCATCGCAGGGACCTTCTTCTCAGATGACTCAGAGCTCTGTCGATCAGCTCTATGATCAGGTTTTACTGACACACTCTTCATAGAAAACTTCAATTTATCACTCTTGATTTCATGCTTGTTCACTCTTGCACAGAGATTTACTTGTCAAGAACGAGATCTCTCTTTGAAGAAGAATAGTTTCTTGGCCCCGGTTAATCATAAACGAGATGATACTCAGATGCTTTCATCTCGACCTTCCAGCGGAAGATGGAGTTCTGTTTCCCTTGGAGATTCTAAATGTAAGTTTTGCTCTATATATATTCTGAATTATGGACCGACTATATAACCCCATGCATAATATATGTTCCACCTTTTGTCACTGAGTAGCTCAGATTAGTGAAGAACGCTTTGGGATGATGGAAACTTCGTTGAGCAAGTTTGGAATGATGCTGGATTCCATTCAGAGTGACTTCATTCAAGCCAACCGAGGAACTAAGCAAGTATTTCTCGAAAGTGAGTTCTTTGTTTGATCTCTTTTTAGTATTTATCAACCCTGTTCACCAGCACTTCACAATGAATAACGTCTCAACAGATAGCTGACTTTTATAGTTTCTATGTGTGTTTACTGCAGCTGAACGCCTACGCCAAAAGTTGATTCTCCAAGACACTTCCCTTCAGCAGCTGGTAAAAGCAATTATTTACTGCTTGCTTTATCGACCTTATGCAAATATATTAAAGCTTATTTGAAATGGTTTATCGGGAAGCAGATAAAGGAACAAACAGATGTTAAAGCCAGTCTTGATGGAGCTGTTAAATCTATTCTGGAGGAACTAACCAAATCTCCTAATCAAGAGAAGCTGCAGAAAATAGCTTTGATGCTAACAGCTATCCCGGAGCAATTAGAAACCTCTCTGCAGAAAATACAAAGCGAAATCTGCCACAAGCTTACCGGAGAGATTCAGGTGATGTGAAGTTTTTTTTTTGTCTATCTCATCAGCAGAGTCTATATAAGATTTGATGTGATGATATTCAAGTTTGGTCAATCTCTAACTTCGCGAACACATGCGGTGCTTTAATTCCCACTATCAAATCTCTTGTAGGTTTTGGCTAGCTTGAAGATGACTGAGCCAGTAATAGCTCAGGAGGTTCCAACAGCACCACAAGTGAAGAAGGTCTTTTCTTCACCTACTCTCCATCTCTTTGCTCTTTAAGCCAAACATTTTAGGAATTAATGCGGGATTTGTTTAACTAACAGTCTAAGGAAAACTTGCATGAGCAGCGTGGTCCAGCAGCCAAGGTAACTGGCTCTATTGCAGTGAACTCATCTCCTCTCTTTAGAGTTCCATTTTGTTTATAAGCTCAGCAGTTAATAACAAATGTGCAAAATCAGCTGCAGAGCAGTGCCTTTTGTGATGCTATACTGAAAACGAAACAACCTCAGCTTCATAGAAAGTAAGTCATAACGTTACTTTGCTACATTACACTTTCTATAACTGAACAATTACCATGGATAGATTCTAAGTATGTATATCTTGCATTATTACAGTCCAGATAAGACATCAGCGAGGAATGTAAAAACATTTTTATCCCCAAAGACACAAGTGGGATGTTGGAAGACGGTGAAACCAGCACAAAGAACGTTAAAGAATAACGCAGCAAGAAAGCAAGTGAAACCTGTAGGCGATCGTACGCAGGTGACTGAGTGGGATTATTATTTTTTTATCTTTGGTCGGGTAGAATGAATAAGAAAACTTGTTTTAACTTGGTGAAGATTCATGCAGTTTGAGGAATGCAGCATTGTCATAGACTCAGATGAAGATATGGATGAAGGCTTTTCATGCTTGCTGAAAGGGAACACCAAAGGTACGAAGTCAAAAGAGGGATGTATAAGATTAATAGATGATAACAGAAGCTGAGCTGTGAGACTTATGTAACTGTGGTCACTTCAGGAGCTAGCTTCGAATGGGATGCAGAGAAGGAAACGGAAAGGCTGCTGAAGACAGCGAGGAGGACAAGGAGGAAGTTCGGTAACCCCATAATAATAAACTGAAAGCAAAGGTGAAGGCATGTCTAAAGATATCAATCACAAATGTGAAGGATCTAAACTTGTAGTGAACTTTTCATTATAACATATACGGTGTATATATTTTCTCATTTATGTTGTAAAAGTTTGTGATTTTATACAAGTTTTTTAGAATTATATTTCTTAGAGTTGTGACACGGGAGTCGTATGATTTGCAAAAAATCTTAGAACTGTATGTAAAAAGGTTTCCTCTAGAAAGATAAAAGAATACAAAAGGATTTGGTCAAAGATGGTGAACAATGGAATTGGTGTGGGTCTCTCTGGCTCAGTTAGGGAGTTTTCATATCGGAGCAGAGAAGCTAAATATGATTCACTGGGAAGTCCACACAGGCCCATATGTTAGGTAGGTACGGTACCAGTTGTTATTATTATGATTTATGTACTCCGCCTAAAAAGAAATAAATAATAAATAAAGAAAGAAAAACAAGACCATTTTTATCCAACCCTGGTCGGAGGAGGAGGAATCCACAATCTCTGTTGTTGTTGTTGTTGTTGTTGCTGTGGCGATCGTTAGACACCACCTGGCGATTTGTTCCGACTCGGCCATGAACACGGAATCAGGTAAGAGTTAGATCTAAGAAAATATTGGATAATTTATGGAGGATCCCATGTTTGTTGTTTGGTCTGGTGGTATTGCAGTAGTGGAGTTTCTTGGAAACGTGCCCTTACTTCAGAAGCTGCCGAGTTCTTCTCTTAAGAAAATCGCCCAAGTTGTTGTCTTGAAACGCTACGGTCTCTTTTTCCGAACTTTGAAGCTCTGTTTATTGGCTTTCAAGATAATAAGAGAGAAGATTTATCTGTGTTGTAATCATTTTGGCAGGGAAAGGGGAGTATGTGATTCGGGAAGAACAAGCTTGGGATGGTTGCTATTTCATTTTCTCTGGAGAGGTTCTTCCCTCTTCTTTCCTTTAGTATACATCAGATTATTTCATTTGTATTATTCTTGTTTTTTGCATTGCAGGCTCAGGTTTCCGGACCAGACGAAGATGAAAATCGTTCCGAATTTCTCTTGAAACAATATGATTACTTCGGCCATGGTCAGTCAGTTGATCATCATTCCCTTTTTTTTTTTTTTTTTTTTTTTTATGTTTTTGTTTGTACAGGTATTTCTGCGCATGTTCATTCAGCTGACATAATTGCTACCTCCGAGGTTCTTTCTCATAGCTTTTCTTTCTCTCTATTAATTTCTTAAAAAGCTCAACATTTATGCTAACCAGAAGACTCTTCTCGTGCATTGCAGCTCACATGTTTGGTGTTGCCGCGTGATCATTGCCGTTTGCTTCAGACCAACTCTATCTGGCAGTCGGATCAAGAAGTCGACAAATGCTCTTTGGTCGAACGCATTTTACATCTTGACCCTTTAGAAGTACCTACCTCTTCTCTCTTTTTGGCTTGTAATCTCAGTATCTCTACATCTTGGTATTTTACTAATATGAGCTTCTTCCGTTCTTGTCTTGTAGCTGAATATCTTCAGGGGTATCACTCTACCTGATGCTCCCATCTTTGGCAAAGTTTTCGGTGGTCAATTTATGGGACAGGTATGCGAGTTTATTTACATTTTGAGTTTGCATATGTAGCTCCTTCTTTGTCAATTCAGGCTATTTCTAAGTCACCCACCTCTTACCAAAATTTCACAGGCACTTGCTGCGGCATCAAAAACTGTTGATTTTCGGAAGATTGTCCACAGTTTTCATTCTTATTTTCTTCTTGTTGGAGATATCGATAGTATGAACCAACCTTTAATTCCACTCCCACCCAGCAAGTATGCGTTTTTCTTCTCGTTAAATTCGCTTCTAATTATATATCATTTCTTGGCAGTCCCCATTATATATCAAGTTCATCGTATACGTGATGGGAACAACTTTGCCACCCGAAGAGTAGATGCTATACAGAAAGGGAATATCATCTTCATATTGATGGCTTCTTTTCAGGTTCTCCCTTTTATATGGTTTATAAATACACTCCTCTTACTATCTGCCTCCGAGAGACACTAGCCTTTCTTTTTCTTCTTCTTTAACTGTGAAATCAGCTTTTAAATTAATCTGTTTCATTGATTTTCACAGAAAGAGCAACAAGGATTTGATCACCAAGAGTCAGCCATGCCCTCTGCACCGGATCCTGATACGGTTATTTTTTTCCTCCAAAGTTTAAAATGGTTTCTAGAAATAGTAAGGGATTTCTTTTTATTCACCGTTATCTTCTGCAGCTTCTATCACTAGAGGAGTTGCGTGAACGTCGTATAACTGACCCTCAACTACCTAGGTAAGTGGTTGTGTTTGCAATTGTCTTAAAAATTATCTCAGGAAGCTCAAACTGAATCTCCAATTGTTTCTTCCTTTCAGGAGTTACCGGAACAAAGTTGCAACTGCAAATTTTATTCCATGGCCTATAGAGATTCGGTTTTGTGAGCCTAGTAATTCTACAAACCAGACAAAGTCTCCACCGAGGTGCACAACTCAGCTTAAATCTTGTGAATAAATTAATTATTAACCTGGTTCATGTGATTGATTACACATGAAACTCATCACTTGCATCACATTCTCTTCAGTTTTTTTTTTTGGTTTTTGTTTTATTATTCTGAAAAAGTCTTCTTGCAGATTAAGGTATTGGTTTAGAGCAAAGGGAAAGCTTTCTGATGACCAAACTTTGCATCGGTAAGTACTTCATATGTGTAAATCACCTGAACCATAGCCTATTATACGTTTGGTAACATTCCTTTCAGCTTCTAAAAAAGCAACAATCACTGGAGGCGAGTGAATTGTTTTTAAGGATCATTGATTGATAAATTTAGATCATAGTTGAGACTCTTAAAAGATCATCAGACTTTTAAAATAACATTGACAAATCTATATAATACTGTTCTTTCTGAAAGTTGTATTTATTTTGTTCATAGCAAAATGATCATCTGACAAGCCACGTTTGTTATACAGATGTGTTGTGGCATTTGCTTCGGATTTGATATTTGCAAGTATCAGTTTGAACCCTCACCGAAGAAAGGGCCTGAGATCTGCTGCACTTAGCCTTGACCATGCGTATATGAGTTTTATTTATTTGATTACATTATATACTGATAGGGAGTTCCAGTCAGTAATTATTACTTGCTTTTACTCTCTTTTTTTTTTTTTTTTTGTTT
>NC_027752.1:52083-52902 GCF_000695525.1 Brassica oleracea var. oleracea
CTCTCTTTTTTTTTTTTTTTTGGTTTGCAGGATGTGGTTTCACCGACCTCTAAGAGCTGATGACTGGTTACTTTTTGTGGTAGCTTTTTTTTATATCCTTTTTTTTTTTGTTTCTTGTGAACAAAAGAAACATTGAAATCTCTAATAGACATGTTAGGCGTCTAACATTGACCCTCTTACTACGATGATTATTGCTGCAGATTGTTAGTCCAACTGCGCACATGACCAGGGGTTTTGTCACTGGTGAAATGTTCAACCGAAAAGGAGAGGTAGGCACTCCTTTACTAGCATCTTTTTTTTAATCTGAGAACACTGATTTTGACATATGATATAATTCTTTTTCAAAGCGTCAAAATTTCGAATTGCCAAATGTTTTTTTAGGGGATGAAAAAGGGAAAAATATGTAATTCCTATATCTTTTTTTGGATATGTGAAACAGCTGGTTGTATCGCTAACGCAAGAGGCCTTGTTAAGAGAGGCAAGACCTCCTAAACCCTCCGTGACGTCGAAGCTCTGATTTGGCTCACTGTGTTAGTTTAAAGATGTGGCGAATAAAGAAAAGGAAAAGATGTACTGAAGACATTAGAAAAAACATTTGGTAATAATAAGATTGATGCTACTTGTGTATTGTTATTAGACAAACCCCGTTTCTTTGGTATGATTCGGTTTTTATGTCTTATGATGATGACATGTATTCATATCTATAAATTTACTATTGTGTGGTTATGAGAAAATGACATTTTGGTCGATTCGTTGTGGGAATGGCACGCGGGCCGAACAGCCCAGCATTGATTAGGAGTAGACTGGGGGGGGGGGGGG
>NC_027752.1:53474-61201 GCF_000695525.1 Brassica oleracea var. oleracea
GGGGGGGTCCTGAATCCTTTTTTAAGTATTTAAGAGTAATTTTGGATCTGTCGCTTACGGTCTGGTCCACTTTTAGTTTACCGTCGGCTTTGATATATGCTATGAACCTTTTGCAAAAAGACAAAAACAAAGAAAAGAAAAGAAAAGAAATTAGTAAATTACGGGAGAAAGGGGACCACAGATCCACCGACCGGAAACGAAGAATCCATAGAGATAGACCCCATCGTGGTTCGGTCGTATCGGACCGGTTGGATTTGGAACTGAGTAGACCCCACTCCACTCCCATCTACACGAAAAACGTAAGCAGTGACAACATCAAACACATCGCCACGTCAGCGACGGACTTCTCCTCTGGAAACGTGTCCGGGCAGCGTCATCCACCCACGTGTGTTCTAGAAGCTCTTCTACTCCGCCTACACAAGCACCAGATTCCGACACGTGTCCTTCCCCCTCTCCTTATATATTTGACTCTCCTCTCCTCCGTTCCGAGTTTCAAAACGGCAAGTTTCAGGGGGGATTTCATTAGGATTATTACTACAGACAGATCCTCGAAATAGAAAAAAATGTCAGAATTACAGCTGCCTCCAGGATTCCGATTCCACCCAACCGACGAAGAGCTGGTGATGCACTATCTCTGCCGCAAATGCGCCTCTCAGTCCATCGCCGTCCCCATCATCGCTGAGATCGATCTCTACAAATATAATCCTTGGGAGCTTCCCGGTTTGTAGCTTCTTCTTTTTTTTTTTTTAATTTATTCTCACTTTTGGTGGTGGTTTTTGGGAATCTAGTAAATCTGAGATGATTTTTTTTTTCTTTTTTTGTTTCTTTCAGGTTTAGCCTTGTACGGTGAGAAGGAATGGTATTTCTTCTCTCCTAGAGACAGAAAATATCCGAACGGTTCTCGGCCGAACAGGTCAGCTGGTTCGGGTTACTGGAAAGCAACTGGAGCTGATAAACCGATCGGACTTCCTAAACCGGTTGGGATTAAGAAGGCTCTGGTTTTCTACGCCGGGAAAGCTCCCAAGGGTGAGAAAACCAATTGGATCATGCATGAGTACCGTCTTGCCGACGTTGACCGATCGGCTGCTCGCAAGAAGAAGAATAGTCTCAGGGTAATTGAATTACATCTAATTTTCCATTTTTTGCTTTATTTATTAATATTTTTATTAATCGGACCGGGTGTTTAATTTTTGCAGTTGGATGATTGGGTTCTTTGTCGGATTTACAACAAAAAAGGAGCTATCGAGAAGCGAGGACCACCACCAACTCCGGTTGTTTACGGCGACGAGGTCGTGGAGGAGAAGCCGAGGCTGTCGGAGATGGGCATGCCTCCGCCGCCGGTGATGCCGAATGATTTCGTGTACTTTGACACGTCGGACTCCGTGCCAAAGCTGCATACGACCGAGTCGAGCTGCTCGGAGCAGGTGGTGTCGCCGGAGTTCACGAGCGAGGTTCAGAGCGAGCCCAAGTGGAAGGATTGGTCGGGTGCTGCTAATGATAAGAATAGCCTTGATTTTGGGTTTAATTACATAGATGCCACCGCGTTCGGAGGTGGAGGGAGCAATCAGCTGTTTCCACTACAGGACATGTTCATGTACAACATGCCCAAGCCTTATTAGGTGCAAACGCAAACGCTCGTCTATGGGTATCACGAGATCGGTTACGGTCGATCAATGAGTGTGCCGATTCGGCGGAGCCGCCATTAGATATTTTATTATCATGATGTTGTTCAGTGTTACTTTTTAATTTTCTAAGCTGTCAGATTACGGGAAATCTCTAATCGGACGGCGGCCGATGTGTCATTGTACTAGTGTTGTTTAGTAGAAGAATCCACATGTCTTGTTCTTTTTGGGCTTTAGTGGGGGCATAAAAGTCAAAAGCTAAGGATATTTGTTATTATCTCCGTCATAATAATCAATTAAATATTTCATGATCTATCCGTTTCTGTTTCTGTGATCAGTTGTTTTTGACTGGGTGAAGGAAGATTTTATATGGTGGTATTTTTTAGTCTCTCATTCCAGAAAAATAGATTTTTTAGGTATTTCACATAAATTAAAAAAACATATTAAACTGTATCAATTAATTTTTTTGAAATTTATAATTCTTTCATAGAAAACACAAAAAATATATCTTTCTCAAACAAATTAAAAAAAAAAAAAATCTATCACTAAAGAACGGAGAGAATATTATATAAAGAGAAAAATCGAAAAAATCTAAATCTATACTATTAAAGCAGGATCATATTGTCCTTTTTACCTTATTCTGCCCTTTTCTTTACTAACATTGCATGTTTCATTAAGGGCAATCAAGTAATATTAATAACACATCTATATTGGGCCATTTTTTGGATCAAACCCACTGTCCACATCAAATATCCCTTGGGCCATTTGGACCGATTAAGAAATCAGATCCAATTCTCACATTTTTTTTTCTTTGGACCATTGAGTCCAAGTTTAAATAATTTTTTTCCAACCATTCTTAACTATTTTTTTTCTTTTCTTAATATAATTTAAGCATTCAAAAAAAATTGATTTTTTCATTGAAAAGTATAAATCTTTATTAAAAGTATATAATTATTTTTATTAAAAATATTAACCACATAATAAAATTAATTTATCAGGGTTATACCAACTTAATTCATTAAAGAAATACAGTTTAATTTTTTAAACATAAATAGTCATTTAAAATGAAACACGATAAAGAAAGATAAAAAGTTTAAGTATTTTATAAAATAAAACACAAATATATGAAATATGACGCTAAATATTTGTCAATTGAAAAAAAAAAAAAAAAATCCGCGCTTTCATTAAAATCTAGTAAACTATTAAAACAGAAGTATAAGTTTGAAATACCCTTTAGTTTTCTTCAATAATTACAATCTTCTGCCACTGCGTTTCAATTTTAATCAAAAAAAGATATTGTTACTTACCAAAATCGTAGGATCTATATTTACCTTAAATAAAAAATATATATATGACTACTTAATGACTGCGTCAAGTTATGGCCAAACAAACAAAGCTTATCAACCTTCATATATGTTAAAATATACTGCAATATGAAGGACTCTATACTAACTTATCTTTGGTGGATCAGTAATGCGTCATGGATCAGTAATGGCAATGTTAGTGGTTTAGGGTGGAGTCTTAAGGATCAAATGGGTTCTGAGTACTTTAGACTGCGGGCATGCAGTAGAAGCCTCTCAGCTTTGCATGCTGAGATGAAAAGTTTACTTTGGGCAACCTCATGTATGAGAGACATGAGGATAACCTCGATACGGTTCGAGACAAACTGCTTGGATCTAATGAACATAACTACTAACCCGATGGACTGGCCTACATTCGCGACTGAGATTGAGATGTACCAAAGATTACAAGAAGACTTCGAAGATGTGAACCTGTTTCATATTCTTCGGAGTAGGAATGGTCGGGCAGACGCACTAGCAAAAGAAGCAAGGAATAGAGGCTATATTTTCTCCTATATAGATCAGATCCAGTCAGACGGAGGTGCTCTTCGGAGGATCGGTTTGTCTGCCTCCACTTGATCTAGCTTAGATGGATAGCTGATAAAAAAAAAAAATACTAACTTATCTTCGGTCGTTTTAAAATATAGAATTATTAAGAAAAATATTGTTCCTTACCTAACAAGTTATTTTAAGTAGTGCTTTTCAATATAGAGTTTTAAAATAAGAATAATTGTTAGTATATTGTAACAAATATACTATAATATGAAGAATCATTATTATGTTCAAATATAAACTATAAACCCTAAAATCATAACTCAACATAAAATATAAACCCTAAAACATATCTCCAAACCCTCTATTGATAGATAATAGATAGTTATAAATTTTATAATATTTTAGACAACTACTTGGAATAAAATTTTAAAATAACAATATATGTAGTTTCATTTATTTTTTATTTTTTTGAAACGAACAATATATGTAGTTTCAATATTTTGTTTTTCACCTAATACCTTAAACAAAATCTGTTTTGTTATTGGATTACGAGTTTTACTTTTATACGAACCATATTTTGAATAACCATCTTAACAAAATTCTAACAAAACGAACAAACAATTTAAATTTCAGTTATGAAACCAGATTTTTATTTTCAATTTATCATAATAATATTTTCGAATATGATTTTGATAAAGAACAAATCCTCAAAATCTAGTGAACCATTAAAATATAAACGTTCAGCTTTGAAGTCAGAAGTTCAGCTGATTTGGGTAGTGTATCTCCACGAAAGGGGCAAAGAAATTATTAATCAACATATGACTTGACCTGTTATTATGTCTTATAGTCGAAAGAGAAGAGTGGAGACACTATGAAAGCGCTAGAGAGTGTGAAAACGAGACAAAAGACTGATGAAAGTGGGTGTTTTGGTGTTCAGCTAACATTTTTGCTTCCGATTGTCTCCGCTTGTTACTTGTGCTTTGAAGAAGGAAAGAAAAAGTCTTTGACAGAATCTTGAGCTGATACTATTCTCTGTTTGATCTGCAAAGTGTTGTGAAGTAAGACTCAAATGGATGCATAACTGTCAACAAGTATAGGATATGGCATCAGCACTAGTCAAGACTGAAAATTCTCAGGTGACTTTTGATCAGAAATCGTTTCCCAGAGAGATCTAAACCCAATTTCAACCGTTGTACTAAGCAGCCAACCTAGAGACTACAACCCTAATCGAGAGCTACGTCGGCGATTTTTGTTCGTCTAACAACATCCTCGAGCTAAAGACGACGATAAGAATAGAATCAAACAGAAACTTGATGAAAAGAAAACAAATTAGGAGAAACGAAACTGACGGGATCAAGAGCGTTAGGCTCGGGGCCGTAATCAGCAGTGAGGAGTAAGTAAGACGCAACAGCAGTGGCCACCATCGTCGTTCTTCTCACCACCTTGTCCACCTGCGGATTCATCTCGAACCAACTATAAGAAGAAGAAGATGTCTCCGGAAGACGCAATCAAAACAAATATAAAAGAAACTCATTTTATTATCTTTGGTTAGTTAGTTACTAGGCCGTAATAGGCTAACATGGACCCCCAATTAGGCCCAACTATTTCAGTAGATCATTACTACAACGTTTGGTGTTAATTAATGTTGTTTGTTTACTCCAACCTCTTATGTATCAACTGAAACCAATGGCTTAGCCTTCTCTATCTACCATGAAGATGTTCTAACATTTTGAACTCTCTCTCTTTATGTACCAAATTGAACGAAGATTGCCCTTTAGCCTTTTTTTCCCTTGCAAGATATCTCAATCGTAAAAAAGAATAGTATTCAGTTCAGTGTGTGGAAGCTGATATCTTTCTGGCTTCAAGGTCGGATCCTTCCATAAGTGCCATCTTGGATTCCTTCTCCATTCCCAGGGCATCAAGCGCAGCAGACTGGAGATACAATGCAGCGTACCATACTGGAGAAATGCCTTGTGCTTTCATTGCATCCTCTAAAGCTTCTTTCGCCATGTTACCCATCATCAGGGAACTTAGACTGCGTCGTACAAAGACTGTTGCAGAGATCATTCCCAAGTCAAGAAACTGGTCCAACATTTATAGACAGGGGACACCCAACCGTCAACTAAAGAGCAAGGTCTTGTTACTGATACAAATACAAAATGCCAACGAAAGAAAGAAAGAAAGACAGACCTGAGTGTAAAACTCAATGGCTTCTTTTAAGTCTTTCTGTCTAAATGCAACATCGCCTTTCTTCTTCCACTCCACAGCTTCTTGCATCTGGCCCGTCCACCGAAACGATACCTGCATTTCAACTTAAAACAATAAATAATAGTTCCGAACTATAGCATTTTGATACAAGAGTTAAAGAAGCCTGTCACACTTACCGATTCATCATCTTTGTACCCAATTTTATCCAACATCTCAAGCATAGTGTTGAGGTCCTTTCGCATACAAGCCTCTCCAAAAGGAGATAAAGGTGACACAAAATCACCACGACCCATTAGGACATGAGACGGGACCTCTGCATCTTTATCTTTCTGGAGAGCTGTCAGTGCAGTTATCAAATATTTTATGTTTGGTCGCCCTCGAGCTTCATACTGAAGACAGCGAGATGCCATGCGTACTAACTCAGCGCCATCGCTGTCGGAAAGTTGTCCCTTCAAACAAGAATCGGCTAGCTTCTGAAGATTTCTGTCTCGAATCAAATCAAGGGCCTACCCACACAAACAAGGACAGGCTGAGAGATAAAAATGGAAAAGAGACTTCAATAACAATGTTGACATGTACACACTTACATGGCTAGGAGGAATATGCTTTCCAGCGAAAATATCAAGCAAAAGAATACCAAAGCTGTAAATCACACTCTCTGCAGTGATTCTCCCTGTAACAACAGCAAACCCTTCAATCTCAATAAATGGAAACTTATGACCCAAAGAAGTGGAGGGAAATTAAATTCAATTTCACCAGTTCGTAGATACTCGGGAGGGGCAAAAGCAAGATGTGTGCTGTAACTGTTCCCATCCATGCTATTCTTCATCAAGCCGAATGTTGAAAGTCTTGGATTGCATTCCTTAAATGGCCACAGCAGAGTCAGTGAAAGAAACATAAATGGTTTTCTCTGGGAAAAGAGAGAGCTTAGTGTAATGGAATTACCTCGTCAAATAAAACTCTGTAAGCATTGAGGTCATGATACAGAGTGCGTCCTCTGTTACAACAATATTCAAGAGCTTCTGCAAGGTGTAAAACAACCCGTACTCGCATCTCCCATCTCATCGGTTGTGTTTCCCCTGTTTCAGAAAAAAAAAATGTGCTAAGCAACTACTAAAACATGCATCCAATATATTCTTTGCTCAAAGGCCTGTTTTTCTTTTACAGTGGAAAAGGTGTTTGGCCAGTGTCTCATTAGGCATAAACTCAGCCACAAGTAATCTCTCGCCGCCTTCAGAGCAGCAACCGAGTAAAGTAGCCATTCTATTGCTGCGTAGATGACCAATCGATCTTGCTTCTTCCTGGAAACAGACACATTCAGAGTTGGAAGAGAACATTTATAATAGCTGAAACATGGTGGAAAACATACAAGGAATTGGCGTGGATCAGGCCAGGAAAATCGAGAAAACCGCTTGATAGCAATCTTCTGATGATTCTCCAACTTGCCTTTGTAGACAAGGTTTGGAGGCGTATCTCCATCTCCAGATACGACATTCTCCAAAGCGAAACCAGAGGTGGCGATCTTTAGCTGTTCTAGTGGGTATTCACGAAAAGACAGCAAATGTGTTTCCTCACAGTTCTCTTCGTTTTCCGTAACTTTTTAGCAATAGACAAAGAAATAAGAGAAAAGAGAGAGAGGCAATGTGGTTTCTAACAAGAGAGCTGAAAAACAAAACAAAACAAAACAGAGACTTCACTCACCAACATGGGGAGCTTCAGGAGGAAGAGTAGTATTGCGTGATGGATCCCAACAACATGTACCAATCTTAGAGCCTTGACCTCCCATTTAAGGGAATGGTCTTTTCATCAACAAGAGTAATTCCTGGGAAACAAAAGAGAAATGTCACAAGCGTTACTAATTACAAACAGACATCAAAGTAAAGATTTGAGTCTTTTTCTATTCGAAAACAAATTCATTTTTTGGGGCGGGGGGACAGAAACAGGTAGAAGTACCTTGTCAACTCGCTGGCTTTCTGGTGAGTCAAACTCGTCCAGTGACAGAGTGAGAGACCAGTACGCCCAAAAAAGTTTCCTCACAGATCAGAAAGGAGCTCCCCCCCCC
>NC_027752.1:61294-75512 GCF_000695525.1 Brassica oleracea var. oleracea
TCCCGAGAACGTTTCTCAATCAAACCGAACCCAAAACAACGACAAGTTTCTGATACCCCCAGACAAGCAGATCGCAAGTATGTTTTTTTTCTGAACACGAACGTACATCTCTATGTGTAAGAACAATTTGCTTCTTCTTCTTCTTCTTCTTCTTCTTCTTCTTATTTTTCCAGTCAAACAATGTACCCACAAGTCGATGAATATTATGGTTAGGAATAGGCAACCAAGAATCCAGCGTCCACACAGAAATCAATTCATTTGACTCATTCATTTTCCATGTACACCCAAAAAAGAGAGAGATGTTTGATGTTTCCCGTTGTCTCCCAGCCAGATTAGGAAATTAATCTATACTACCCTACCTTCTCTATTTCTCACTGCCCCTCGGTATTCCAAAAGTAATCTATATTACCTTACTTTCTCCTCTATTTCTCACTGCCCCCTCAGTATTCGGAAAGTAATCTATATTACCCATTGGGGTTAGCTAGGGATCAGATAAATGTTTAAATTCAATTAAGGTGTTTTTGTAAAAAAATAAAAATAATATAATTTATTAGAAGTGGGGGTATATTAGAAATTTTTGAGAGATAATTAGGGTAAATAACAATAAGGTCCGCCGTAATCAATGTTTCAGTTATAGGCCTCTTTATATGCACATGGGCTTTTGCTGGTCTCAACTTAAAAGGCTTTTCTTTCCCAAAAAAATGCATATGAAACAAACGTTTTGGAGGACACACCAACAATCCTATGCTTTATTTCTTTGATCGATTCAATCATTTGTATGGATCTACTAAAAATGATCCGCTTAATCTTTTTTTTGTAGGCAAATTCTTTTTTTTTCTGTTAAACTTTAACAAGATCGGCACCCAAAAGAAAATTAATACGACCAATTTTGAGGAAAGAAAAGGGTCCAAATTAACAAAAACATGGACATCATCAACTTCTCAATGATGACCAGATCAAACTTCACCACATGTGCTCTACATGTGTATGGTTGCATAAAATATAGTCCTCCCTCTAATATTATCTAATATAACGTGACAGCATCAAAGTCTTCTTTGGTTTTAAAAGACGTGACACCAGCCTAATGCCCCCCCAACCCGACCTACTTCTTTCTTCTTCCCCTCACCCTCTAAAACCCCCCTAATACCATCTCAACTTAGCTGATTTTCTAGAAGAGAACATGGTAAGTTCCTACAAATTCATTTTTTTTAATATATCAATCTGGTATTGCCAATCATGTAATGTGTCGACTATGCCCGTCTGTCTCTGTGCAGGCTAATTCAGCGTCTGGGATGCATGTAAATGATGAGTGCAAGCTCAAGTTTTTGGAGTTGAAAGCAAAGAGAAATTATAGGTTTATTGTGTTCAAAATTGATGAGAAGGCTCAGCAAGTTACGATAGATATGGTTGGGAATCCAGAAGAAACTTACGACAGTTTCACCAAATGTATGCCTGAGAACGAGTGCAGGTATGCTGTCTATGACTTCGATTTCACCACTCCTGAGAACTGCCAGAAGAGCAAGATATTTTTCATCGCATGGTACAACCTTCTCTCCCCTTGTCTTCTCTCCCATGATTGATAAATGGACTTTTTTCTTACATGGGCATGCTGCTTTCAGGTCACCTGATACATCAAGAGTGAGGAGTAAGATGTTGTACGCAAGCTCAAAGGACAGATTCAAGAGGGAGCTAGATGGGATTCAGGTTGAATTGCAAGCAACAGACCCTACCGAGATGAGCCTCGACATCATCAAAGGCCGAGTCAATCTCTGAATGCTACTTACCGCATCTTACTTAATTCGTTTCAGTCAAAATTCGTATTTTCTGCTTTCGTTTTCCCGTTTTACTTCTTCGTTCTTCTTATTTTATGTGATTCACCACTTTTTTTTTTTGGAATGTAATATTCATGATAATAGTTAACTATTTTGCTTCTCTAAACAAAGCTATCAAAATTCACATAGGTTGATAGGAGAGACAGAGAGCAAAAAGGAAGACATACATATATACATTACCCCAGGACTAATTTATCAGAAAATCCTCGTAATTTAAGGGTTTTGTAAGCCAGTTGTTGAATGGATACTTTCCTTTGAATTTCTTTGACATCAAAGAATATTCAGTTGCTCTGTCCTGCACAATTTTTTTTAGAAAAAAAGGGAAGAGTAAATTATGTCAGAATAAATCGAAGAACAATATCACAAACTTGCGGCATGCATATTGAATATTCGCTATGAGATTCATATATGTTAGTAGTGGCAGTGGAAGCATGTACTTCACCCAGAATGAGGAAGCAGAGAAGAGTACGCACCTTCAGTTCTCTGTAAGATCCTTTTGACTTAGAAGATTCACTTTCGTGTCCATAACTTTCTTTCAAGAACATCTCCAGAAACCGCTGTCTATGAAAAATTTATGAATATGGTACCATCATCACACATGCTAATCATGACTAGAAATAACAAAGGTTCTCCCCCTTACTTGCATATAGATGATTGAGTAGAGGGATACAGAGCTCCTTTAGCTGAGGTGCCTTGCTTTCTACCGGTTGTTCCAAGAATAGCTTCGTGTAAGCCAGAACGGTTCCAACACAAGGAATAACTAAGAGACAACAAATGAATCGTCACCTTGTAAAGAAACAAAGGAAAGACATGCGACGAAGAGTCTACGGACATTGAGAACGAACCCGCATGTTAAGGTAGCTTGAGCAGTTTCTGAATGCTGAAATTCTGATGGTGGTACTGGAGCTACAAAAAACAGTGGCTGTAAAGGATTTAGAACAATGTGTGCAGTTTACATGATATGACGGTAATAAAGCAGTAAATGAACCTTGTTCAAACGGAAGGAAGGCAGTAGCTCATCGGATAAGGGAAGGATCCTCTCATACAAAGATCTTCGCAATTGATCAGGGAAAGAAAAGTTGTCAGGAGAGTGCAGAGACTGTCCAACGGTGATGGTAGAAAGATACATAGGCTGAAGGAACTGGTAAAGCAAAGCCCCTGATGTAAGGACACAGGAAGAGAGTTCAAAATCCCATAAGCAAATCCTCTAAAGATACAAGAGATTAACAGAATAGAGAAGAAACCTTGAACACCAAGGACATTCCAAAAAGAGATCTTATCGGAACAGCTAACAGAGAGAGTGGTTTCACCGCGACCAGGCTTTCTCTGAACCGTGTCTGTTGCATTACCTGAAATGGAGAACATTAGGATACAAACATTCTTGCAAGTAGCAGGCAGAAGAGTGTCTGTCAATACCTATATCTAGAGCATCGGAACTCCCCAAGGAGGAGCAGCTGTGGGAGCCATTATGTGACAATGACTCATCGTCTACTTGTGTAGATGGGATCTTTTTGAGTGCATACAGGGGTGAAGAAGTAGAAGCATAACCGCCTACATATGACAAACATGTGTCAATTGAAAATATTCTTGAAAAGTGCTGAAAAGGCAAATTGAAGTTAGGACTACATGGCAACTGAGAAATGTAGAGATGCAAGTGGCATCCAGATTTGAGCTTATATTTAACGTCTCCAGGAGAGCTTGGGTCGAACTCTAGTATATGGGTATCATGTCTCTGACGCTTGGATTCGTTGCAACATGTTCTTTTACCCTGCTGCATCCGCTGAATCTCTGAATAGAAGAACCTGTCGATTGGAGGAGTCAAACCACCACCATTTTACAATAAATGCAAACTATAAAACAACCTCATGAGAGATCTTCGGGCGACGACTTCGGCATGAGAATCGTTGACAATGTCACCACGGGGACTCAACAGCGACCGACTAACGCACTTGGTTCCCGTCCCTAATGCTATCACTTCTGCTTCTGCACACCAGAAAACCCCTAATTTAAAATCGAAACTACTTCAAGCTCAAAGAGAGAGAGAGAGAGAGAGAGACCTTGGGAAGGAGAAGAGACGAGGAAAGCGGATAGGACGGTGACTTCACGCCCTTGAGGTTTCCCCTTCTTCGGAAGAGACTTGTAAGCCGATACAACCTTCTCTGACACTATCTCTCCCCATTCACTCGATAATCCTTCTTCTTGAATTCTAATTTTGATCTTCTTCTTTTTTTGCGTGCAGTTGAGGAATGTAATGGATCCTAAGAAACATTACAAGAGAGTTGCTTCCTCTTCGAAACTAGCTGAAAAGTATTTCCAGGCAAGTCTCTGAGCTCCAAACTTTATCAAGACAATAACCCTTTTTTTTTTTTTTTTTTTTTTTTTTTTTTTTTTTTTTTAACTCAACAGAGTGACAAAATTTAAGGAAGCAAGGGACTTGCGTATAAATATTTTAAAGTTTAGGGACCATTTATTAAATATTACTTTTTAAGTTATATCAACTGAGATAAACATAGAGAAATTAATTATCTTTGAGTGTGTTTAAGTCTTTATTTTTGGTTATTCTTGCTGATGATCTTTACCTTGGCAATCTTAATGTTTTGATTTGAAACTAGTTCTTTGTCAAAGCTTAAAAGATAACTTTTATATATATATATATATCATGATATGAGATCATGGATGGTCTTTTGGTTTGACTTTAACTGCTTCTGATAAAATGTAGTACGGGACACAATATGGAGATCGTTCTTGAAAAGCTTTTGGTATATATATATGTCATCTCCCTCGTGCATGGACTTCTAACTAATGCAGCCGCCTCTCGTCATAATCAATTTCTCGACTTCTCGAGTTATATGTTTGGTTAACCAGGGCAACCTTGATTCTATAATGTGGAACACTAGACTTGAGCACACCAACACATATCAGAGTCAGTGACCTTTGAACATCATTATCCAGAAGCTGGAGATAATATCGGAAACTCATATATATATATATATATATATATATATATATGCATTTGATGTCAGTATTGTTATCAACCTCTTTGTTTCCAGATGGATGAAAATGTGTTAGTCGAGATCATGTGACGTTAAAGGCATTCAACATTCTTTGAACGTTGTGGTACGGACAATGTATTTAGACTGGGGTATCAACTTTTCCAGAAATAATTGATGGACACGGAAAGACAATCTCAGATCTCGTCTTGTGTCAACAAGTTGTGTTATAAGACTACCTTCCCTTTTTTACTTTAATAATCAGATTTTCTTACTCGAATCAATAATTGTGTGTGGCAATCATGTTTATGCAAATGAGACTTGTACTACACTATATTGCTATTGAAGAAATCGACTTAGTGCTGCTTCACTTTCTTCTGTACATATCCCCTTTAAATTATACATATACAAGTACTTCCATTTACAAATGGATATCTTACGCATACAAAAGCGTACTAAAGCATATGTTATTGACAAAAAAACATTATAGGTTTGTATAATGTTAGGTTGTTATATTCCTTTTGTAGGTTTATTTAAAATATCTGACATGGGTTGCACCAACTCAGAGACAGTTGGCTGGCTTAAAGTAACATCCTCGATGGGTTGAAATTGTCAGAAACCACAATCCCTTCAATTTCTCAACTCCAATCACTTTTGCCACCCAATTTTATCTCATATCATTTTGCAGAAACAAAGACAGAAAGTTTGTTACGTTACAACCTCACAATTGCAATAACGTTGCGTATAAGAGAAGACAGAAATTTCGCTGGTTCCTCCTTTGTCTGAGGTAACGAATAAAATCCTTGATTTCTTTTTCTTGGGGATTCCTTCTTTAATTGCTTCCTCAGACGATCTCTTGGTTTGATTCATTTAGGATCTTGGAGAGGAGGAAACAACAAACAAACAAAAAAAACCCGGAAAAAAGAAAGAAAAAGAGAAAACAAAATAAAAATGTCTTTCACAGGAACAACTGACAAATGCGATGTTTGCGATAAGACAGTCTATGTGATGGACATGTTGTCAATTGAAGGAATGCCTTACCACAAGTCTTGCTTCAAATGCACCCATTGCAAAGGCACCCTTGTGGTATATATATATATATATATATATATATGATTCACTTACAAGATTCAATTCCTATTTTTTTGCTAGATTTTTGTGTGTTAGATCTTCTATATATATGACTATGCAATTGCCACACTGCCATTGTCTATTAGTAAATCACATATTGTAGAAACAATACTCATTGTATGATAAACTGTTGATGATGCATATGGCAGATGAGCAACTACTCATCCATGGACGGAGTCTTGTACTGCAAGACTCATTTTGACCAACTCTTCAAGGAATCTGGCAATTTCAGCAAAAATTTCCAACCAGGTTAATAAATTCATATTTATTATATATATATTTTTTCTCTCATCTTTCTGCTTTTATAGACTGATCACGATTAGTGTTTCAAAAGAAAAAAGACTCATCACGATTGAACACTTGCTCGTTTTCTTTTCTCAGGAAAAACTGAGAAGCCGGAGCATGTACGTTAATTAATTATCTTTCTCCAGATCTCGTTTCTCTATATACTTAGCGTAAAAGTTCATTCATTTTCATCTCTTTTAATTGGGGTTATATGTATCAAACATTAATACAGACAAAGACTCCAAGCAAGATATCATCCATCTTCTGTGGAACACAAGACAAGTGTGCTGCTTGTGAGAAAACTGTTTATCCTCTTGAAAAGGTTTGCTTGTGTGTTTGGCACTATGGCTTGATAATATACAGTTTAATCAGCTTCGGCTGGAATTAATGTTGGGTAAATTCACACGTGACTTTATATTAAAAAAAAAGGTGCAAATGGAAGGAGAATGCTTCCACAAGACATGTTTCAGGTGCGCTCACGGCGGCTGCACTCTGACTCACTCCTCATACGCCTCCCTAGACGGCGTCCTCTATTGCCGGCATCACTTTAACCAGCTCTTCCTGGAGAAAGGCAACTATGCTCACGTCCTCCAAGCAGCCAACCACCGTCGCACCGCCTCAGGCAACTCTCTTCCTCCGGAGCCAACCGAAGAGGTCGCCGTCGAAGCCAAGGAAGAGAACGGCGCTTCACAGTCTTGAACAATACCATCCGGGCGGTGATCAGCTGTGAGTGATTTGAATGAATGTTGCAGCGAAAGATTTGATATCATTTGTAACGAGTTGTTTCCATATGAAGACGACGTTGTTATTAATTTTGTTTTCTGATTTACATTATCTAATTATTATTACGAACGAAGAAAACAAAATTCGATTTTCCACTGTGTGATTATTTGCTGATGGTGGTGTCTACTGGAGATTCGTAGTCTACACTTGGAAGTGTCGTTTCGTAGTCTCGATGATTAATGTTTTTGAATGATTTGCTGACACGTGATAATATACATATGTGTATTCAATCTTCGTCATTTTATTGCAGTGGAGATAATTTTGATGTACGTACGTAGTATGAAACAACTCTAGAAGTGAAAGAAAGTGACAGTGTATATGGGATATATCTGTTGGGTTAAGCTAAAAATGTTATCCAAATCAAAACCAGCTGGCTGGTTATCGGACGATATGGATCATACAAAAATATTTATTAAATTATTTATGTATGAAACGAGGAGGGATGTTTTCGTAAATTTCAGAAAACCTTACCATTTCTGGTTGGCGAGGAGGAGAGAGAGTTCTTTGACCGGAGAATTTGAAGAGACGGGGAAAAAACACTGTTCACGACGGCGGCTCTGAGGATTTTAAATATCAGAAGAAGAAGTGACTCTCACTTGGAGTACTCTTGAGCTCGCTAAACTCTCTCTCTATCTCAACCATTTCGCATGGTTTGTGAGTCTCCTTCTCCTCTCTCTCTCTTGTGTGTTGGCGATTAGAGTTTCTGATGTGCGCTTAAAGTCTCATCCGCAGATTTCATATCTCCTCATTCCCCGGATTCTTCTGATTATGTCATTCAAGTCTGAATGTGATTTTTTTTTGTTTTTGTTCTTTTCAATTTGCTTCACAGGAGTGTTGTATATCACTCACTATCACAAGACTAGTTTAATTGAACTCTACATGGAATCTGCGTGTAGTATTCAGCGGCCCAGTTTGTTTGATGGTGCTAGTTTTTGCTTCTCCAATCGGCTCCGTCTATGTCCCAAAGGAGTCAGCAGCAACAGGTTTCAGCTTGGTAATCGATCACTGACTATGACTGGAAGATTTTACTTTCATTCTACAACATCATTAGTTGCCTCTGTCCGCCGCCAACCTATGCGTATCCCCTTTCGATTTAGGATTACTTGTCAAGCTAATGATGATTCCCTTGGTAATGCGGAAACTAATGATCAAGGTGAAGAAAATGATGAAAGCGAATCTGATAGCTTGGAGGAACTCAGGGATTTACTTCACAAGGCTATCGAAGATTTGGAAGTTGCTAGGCTCAACAGTACCATGTTCGAGGAAAAGGCTCAGCGTATTTCTGAAACTGCCATCGCTCTCAAGGACGAAGCCACTAGTGCTTGGCACGAGGTTAACAAAACTCTCGATGTCATGCGAGATACGGTTGACGAGGAATCTGTTGCCAAAGAAGCTGTTCAAACGGCTACTATGGCCTTATCTCTCGCTGAAGCAAGGCTTCGGGTTGTTCTGGAATCACTTGAAGAGGCAGCTGGAAGTAATGGTGTTCCAGAATCCTCTCAAGAGACTGAGAAAAGTGACAGTGCTGAGGAAAAAAAAGAAGCACTTTTAGCTGCCAAGGATGACATACGAGAATGCCAAGTGAATTTAGCAGATTGTGAGGCCCAACTGACTTCTTTGCAGAACAAGAAAGATGAGCTGCAGAAGCAAGTGGACAAGTTGAATGACCTTGCTGAGACTATACAGATCAATGCCTTGAAAGCAGAAGAGGACGTCGCTAATATCATGATATTGGCTGAACAAGCTGTCGCTTTTGAGCTTGAGGCTACTCAACGTGTTAATGATGCAGAGATTGCTTTGCAGAGAGCTGAGAAGTCTCTCTCCATTCCGCAGACCCCAGAAGAAACCCAGGGCCAACTCTCGGATGATGAAACGACTCTCCAGGAGGAGGTGGTATTCTCAAGTAATACTGAAGATGCTAGCCATCAGGTTGAAAGAGAATCACTGATACATGAAGATATCCCAGCGGTGCTGAACACAGCTGATCATGTGCCTGATAAAGTTGGTCAGGAGGCTCAAAAACCGACTCAACCTAGCGATAACGATAATGGGAAGCCAAGTGTAGACTCTTCTTCTAAAGTGGTGGAATCTGATTCTGAAAAGTCAAAGATTGCTGTTCAGACCAAAAAACAAGAAACGCAGAAAGATCTACCAAAAGAGGGTTCTTCTCTTATTGCACCCAAGGCATCGTTTAATAAATCCTCTCGTTTCTTTTCTGCATCTTTCTTCTCTTCCAGTTCGGATGGGACCACGACAGTGTTTGCGAGTCTGGTTAATTCTGCTAAACAGCAATGGCCCAAGCTAGTTCTTGGGTTTGCACTTCTCGGGGCAGGGTCAGTTTCAAAATCTACTCTTTCTTTTCATCATTTTCGTACTTAAATGATGTCTTTTAGTTCATTATGACCTTCTTGTTCGTTCCAGATTGACATTATACTCCAATGGAGTAGGCGGGAACAATCAGCTGCTTCAACAGTCAGATGTTGTCAGCACTAGTACAGAAGATGTCTCTTCCACCAAGGAGACATTGATCCGGCAAGTGCAGAAACTTCCCAAGAGAATTAAGAAAGTGCTTGAGATGATCCCTCACCAGGAGGTATGAATAATCATTCCTTGTTCTTTTTCGTCGACCCGCACAAATGGTATGGATTGCAGGCTGAAACTTCTGCAATGATTAGGTCAATGAGGAAGAAGCTTCGCTTCTTGATTTTTTGTTCTTACTGCTGGCAAGCGTCATATTTGTGCCTCTATTTCAGAAAATTCCTGGAGGTTAGTAGTAGGATTCTCTTTTGTTATTTCTCCAACACATCCCTTTCCCTCAAACTCCTACAATTTCCATTTTCTCATCAGTCAAAAACATTTAGTCTCGCAATCTGTTGCATAGAGATTAATGTTCTGTCTTGATGGCTTCAATGCACAGGCAGCCCTGTTCTTGGGTATTTGGCAGCTGGAATTCTGATTGGTCCTTATGGTATTTCGATAATCCGTAATGTGCATGCAACCAAGGCGATTGCAGAATTTGGAGTCGTTTTCTTGCTTTTCAACATTGGTCTTGAGGTACTCTCTGATATATATGAATGCTGTCCTGCTTTTGAACTGTGTTCCGTAGAAGAGCCAAATTTTTTTTTCTTTTGGTTTGACAGCTATCGGTTGAAAGACTGAGTTCCATGAAGAAGTATGTTTTTGGATTAGGCTCCGCTCAGGTGATTTAATTATTTGAAGATCCCCTTATCTCATTTCACATATGATCCAAGTTCTCTAATCTACATTTCTATTGTTGTATTCCAGGTTCTGGTGACAGCAGCAGTAGTTGGATTGATTGCTCATTATGTTGCTGGCCAGGCTGGTCCAGCGGCAATGGTTATTGGAAATGGCCTGGCGCTGTCCTCCACTGCTGTTGTCCTTCAGGTGACGTTTTTGGTTGTATTCAGAATTCCAGATAGAGATATTAATGGAAAGAAACAAAAACAATGTACTTGGTTTTCAGGTTCTACAAGAACGGGGTGAGAGCACATCTAGACATGGACGGGCTACATTTTCCGTCTTGCTTTTCCAGGTCGGTTCAGAACAGAGTTCGTAAATACGTCTATGCTGGGAGTTTCTCATTTTATATTTCTCAACAGGATCTAGCTGTAGTTGTTTTACTGATTCTCATCCCGCTTATTTCACCTAATTCATCCAAAGGAGGGGTAAGTTCATCTCTAGGCTTCCTTTTTCCTTCAGTACGGTTTACTTTTGTGTTCAATAAAGCCATGTGTTGGCAGTAATCAAAGTAAGAGTTTTGATAGTTTAATTGCTTCTCCTCTTAAGAAGAAACGTATGTCTGTTAAAAAGTATCAGTGGTAAAATGCTTAGTTTCCAATTATTCTTCTCAGATTGGGTTTCAAGCAATTGCTGAAGCGCTAGGACTTGCTGCAGTCAAAGCTGCAGTTGCTATTACTGCTATAATTGCTGGTGGCCGTCTTGTAAGTCTCTGATATCAAAATAACATAACATTGTTTCTTCATGAACTTTCCATGGAAGTTTGCTGTGTTATAATCTAAGGCATCGACACTCTTGTGACACACAGCTTCTTCGGCCAATCTACAAGCAAATTGCAGAAAATCGAAATGCTGAAATATTCTCTGCGAACACACTTCTTGTTATCCTTGGCACTAGTTTACTGACAGCTAGGGTATGACCTTCATCTTTGTGGTACTTGGCATTTGCATTTACTCCTCTATGCCATTCTTTCTCTTCTGCTAAGTTTTTTCGTTTATATAATTCAGGCTGGACTCTCCATGGCATTAGGAGCGTTTTTGGCTGGTCTACTCCTTGCGGAGACAGAATTTTCCTTGCAAGTGGAATCAGATATTGCTCCTTATCGTGGTCTTCTACTGGGACTTTTCTTCATGACGGTAATTTATGAGTTTTGAAATGACTTTATCCATATATTGATCCTTTCTGAAAAGAACCAGGAGACTATTGATGGTGAAAGGAAGTATTGTTTCTGTTTGAGTAAGCTTCTAATGTTTCTTTCAAACTGTAAACATATTTGATCACAAAAGAGTTAACTAATTTCAGGTTGGCATGTCTATTGATCCGAAACTTCTTCTCTCTAACTTTCCTGTCGTAATTGGGACTTTGGGACTCTTGATAGTGGGCAAGACTATATTAGTCGTGATCATGGGCAAATTGTTCGGAATTTCAATCATATCTGCAATTAGAGCCGGTCTTCTTCTTGCCCCAGGCGGAGAGTTTGCATTTGTTGCTTTCGGAGAAGCTGTCAATCAGGTTTGTTATTAGCATGATGTCTTTTTGTTATATAAGCAATGCTTCTTGACAAAATAAAGGCCTCACCTGTGGGTTTTCCAGGGTATAATGGCTCCTCAGTTGTCTTCGTTGCTGTTTCTTGTGGTGGGAATCTCGATGGCTATCACACCTTGGTTAGCTGCTGGTGGCCAATTAATTGCATCCCGGTTTGAGTTGCATGATGTTAGAAGTTTATTGCCGGTTGAAAGTGAGGTAGGAATCTTGATTATATGTGTATAGAATTTTTAACTCCGTCAGTCAATAATTGTAACACTTGAATTGGTGTTTTAAAATCACACATTCTTTGGCTCAGGAAATCATTACAAGGCTATCTCATCTAATCTCTCTCTGGTTTTGATTTTGCAGACGGATGATTTGCAGGATCACATAATTATTTGCGGATTTGGACGTGTTGGTCAGGTTTAGAACTTAGTTTATGCTCTTTAGACGAGAACATCTTTGCAGATGGTCTGCGTCACAGGCTATCTGGGAGTTTCTAACTTCTTAGCCCATTTGTATTTGTTACTTGCAGATAATTGCTCAGCTTCTCTCAGAAAGACTTATCCCATTCGTCGCCCTCGATGTCAGCAGGTAGCATACTTCGCTTATTTATATCATTGTATTTTCGAAGTAACAAATAGAAAATTGTCGCAGTCTGTGGTTACCTGAAACCTCATATTTGATTTACAGTGATAGAGTGACGGTCGGACGCTCCATGGATCTTCCTGTTTATTTTGGAGACGCTGGGAGTAGAGAGGTACGAAAAGAAAAAGAAGATGCATCATGAAAGAGTTACAAACTAAACCAGCATTTGAACATAACTTTACTTGTGCAAACAAACAGGTTCTCCACAAAATTGGAGCAGAGAGAGCATGTGCTGCTGTGGTTGCTTTAGACGCACCAGGAGCAAATTACAGATGTGTGTGGGCTCTGAGCAAGTACTACCCCAATGTCAAGACCTTTGTACGTGCACACGACGTTGTTCATGGTCTTAATCTTGAAAAAGCTGGTGCTACTGCTGTAATGTTCACAAACCCCTCCACTTTCCACGAGATAAGACATGTGCTTTCTTGGTCGTACACTAAAATATCTCAATCACAAAAAACAACTTGTAGGTTGTACCGGAGACTCTGGAGCCAAGTCTACAGCTGGCAGCCGCTGTTCTTGCTCAGGTAAAACATAATTAGTCCTATAAACAGAGAATGTGTGATCATTTTGTGGGTTAAAACCTTTGTCAGGCCAAATTACCGACATCAGAAATAGCAAATACGATCAACGAGTTCAGAACCCGTCACCTGTCTGAGCTAACAGAGGTGCGTTTCCAATCTTAGATCAAATTCATCCGTCGTTTTGGTCTGATTGGTTTTAAATTGCATATAAACGGTAATGGCAGCTATGTGAAACAAGTGGAAGCTCTTTGGGGTATGGTTTCTCGAGGACGACGAGTAAGACTAAGCCACAAGCGTCTGATGCATCCGATGATAACCAGATAATGGAAGGAGGCACACTCGCTATCTGATGACCTCTCGTCACTCCGTTAAGAAGAAGAACACTTTTCACTTTTCACCGTTTGTGGTGTTCATTGTTCCCTTTTTAATGTATGGTGAACTGATTCATGCGATCGAAGATCCATCATATATGATCAATGTACAGTATTTGAGTGAAGTTTCTGATCTCTGAAGAACCACATTTGAACAAATCAAGAACGACATGATAAAAATAAAAACCATGGAATGTGTTAATTTGTAGTTGAACCCAAAGATATTTTAACAGTATCTGATATTTGAATCTGAAGAAAGTGTGAGCGAAGAGTTATAATTTGGATATGATGTTTGTTTGTTAAGTTTGTAGCAGCTATTAATCAGTGGAATATACAAAAGGCATGACTGAGACAGATAAATAAAATAGGCATACTAGAGACCAAAACTGTTGAATCTATTGGTTGTTCAAACCAAGAAAGCGGAAAAAACTTCCACCGCCGGACAAAACAGTCGCGATAAAAGAATCAGTAACTCCGGCCCGGCCTTTCCGGCGCCGGAGGTCCTCCTCTTCCCCTTACCTCTTCTTTTCCTTTTGCTCTCTCCCTCGAAGTCTTTTCCTAGCCGATATGTGTGCGACTCTGGTTTTGTCGGGTCAAGTCGGAGTTCCTCTTTGGGTGGACGACGACGTAAGGCTCTGGCTATCCTTGGAGTAGCGGCGAGGCTTATCGAACGGTAGAAGGGGAGGGAGTCGGTTTTTAGGGTTTCGGTTTGCCAGATCTGGTTTTCCAATACGGCGATTCCGTCTCGGTCTTGGCGCGTGGCCTTGGCAAGTCGCCTCCTCCGCCTCAGCTCTCTCGTCTCCCGATGCGGTGAGCAAAACAGAGGAGAGGATCGACGATTTGTGTACAGAGGTCATATGTGGGTGAAG
>NC_027752.1:76272-82561 GCF_000695525.1 Brassica oleracea var. oleracea
TTTAAATAAGAGATTCCGGGCGAAAAAAAAAAAAAAAAAAAAAAAGACCAAAACTGTTGTTATATATGGCTAAAGTAGTGAGTCATGGATAGGAAAAAAATAAAATAAATGATTAAATAATATCGTTTGGGGGTAGATTAAGAGTAGATTAAAGAGAAAGGGTACAGTTAAGAGGGTGTAATTGCAAAAATGTTCTTTTGATTGGCACGAGAGGTTGGTGGGTTCCTACTTTGCAGTTTGTTTTCTTTAATTGAGAGGGAGGAAGGGGCACTTTCTCGTTTCGATTCTTCTTTGACTGACTGGAAGAGTCGCGGAAAATCTGTTTAAAACGGAAACTCATCAGAGAGAGAGAGAGAGAGAGAGAGAGGCACTTACTTCGATCAGTCGCTCAACTCTGGATTTCCCTCGAACTCCGTTACACCCATGATCCGGTTAGTCTCTTCCCTCCCTTCGCTTTTGCATTTCGTAAGTATCTGAGATTTTGATTTTCGTTTCGACTTCCTCCACAGGTGGTTCCTCCTAGTCGCAAAGTTTTGATTCGAAATGGATTTTTCGCGTCCGAGTTTGGTTCGTGGAGGTATGAGTTACCGCTTGCCTTCTCGGTTCAGAAGTCCCACCCATGCTGGAATCATCTTCCCCAGATTTTGGGATTATTCTAATCCACTGAGGAGGAATGTCTTACCAAGTGCTACTTTGACTTTGAATACTCCTCCTTCAAGAGTTTTTAGTTCAAAGCCAACACTAGTCTCCTTTGGATTTAGGTCACATTCTCTAGCTGATGCTCGCAATGTTGAAACTAATGTTCACGATGAAGAAAACGAATCTGACAGTCTGGAGGAACTCAGAGAGTTACTTCACAAGGCTACCGAAGAATTGGAAGTTGCCAGGCTCAATAGTACCATGTTCGACGATAAGGCTCAGAGGATTTCTGAAACTGCCATCGCTCTCAAGGATCAAGCCGCTAGTGTTTGGCTTCAGGTTAACAATACTCTTGATCTCATCCGAGACACTGTTGATGAGGAATCTCTTGCTAAAGAAGCTGTTCATAAGGCTACTATGGCCTTATCTCTCGCTGAAGCAAGGCTTCGTGTTGTAGAGGAATCTCTTGAAAGTAATGGTATTCTAGAACCCTCTCCAGAGCCTGAAATAACAGATCTTCTTAAAGACAAGGAGGAAGCCCTTTTAGCTGCCAAGGATGACATCAAAGAATGCCAACTCAACTTAGCAAGTTGTGAAGCTCAACTGAGGGCTTTGCAGAGCAAAAAAGAAGAGCTGCAGAAGGAAGTCGACAAGTTGAATGACTTCGCTGAGACCATACAGATCAATGCCTTGAAAGCAGAAGAGGACGTTGCTAATATCATGAAATTGGCTGAACAAGCTGTCGCTTTTGAGCTTGAGGCTACTCAACGTGTTAATGATGCAGAGATTGCTTTGCAGAGAGCTGAGAAGTCCATCTCCCAGAAACCAGAAGAAGCTCAAGGACAACTCTCCGATGAAGAAACTCCCCTCCAGGATGAGGTGGTACTCTCAAGTAATATCCAAAGTGGCAGCCATGAGGCTGAAAGAGATTCACAAATACATGAAGATCTCTCAGCGGTACAGAACACAGCTGATCATTTGCCTGATAATGTTGGTCAGAAGGCTCAAAAGCTAACGCAGTCTTATGATTCAAACGGTCATGAGAATGGAAAGCCAAGTGTAGAGTCTTCCGAAGTGTTGGCATCAGATTCTGAAAAGTCAAAGATTCCAAAGAAGCAAGAAACACAGAAAGATCTCCCAAAAGAGGGTTCTTCTCTTAATGCATCCAAGGCATCGTTTAATAAATCCTCTCGTTTCTTTTCTGCATCTTTCTTCTCTTCCAATTCAGATGGGAAAACGACTGTATTTGCGAGTCTGGTTGATTCTGTCAAACAACAATGGCCCAAGCTAGTTCTTGGGGTTGCACTTCTCGGAGCAGGGTCAGTTTGATAATCTACTCTTTGTTTTCACATTTTCTGAAGGATCATTTTAGTACATGGAACTCGATCTTTTTGTTAAGTATTAGCTTCTTAATTGTTCCAGACTGACATTATACTCCAATGGAGTAGGCGGGAACAATCAGCTGCTTCAACAGCCAGATGTTATCAGCACTAGTACTGAAGATGTCTCTTCCAACAAGAAACCATTGATCCGGCAAGTGCAGAAACTTCCCAAGAGAATTAAGAAATTGCTTGAAATGATCCCTCACCAGGAGGTATGAATAATCATTCCTTGTTCTTTTTCGTAGTCCCACGAAAATTTAGTCTGAAACTTCTGCAATGATTAGGTCAATGAGGAAGAAGCTTCGCTTCTTGATTTTTTGTTCTTACTGCTGGCAAGCGTCATATTTGTGCCTCTATTTCAGAAAATTCCTGGAGGTTAGTAGAAGTCTTTTTTTTTTGTTATTTCTCCAATACATCCCTTTCCCTCAAACTCCTACAATTTCCATGGGTCTCATCAGTCAAAAACATATTTAGTCTCGCAATCATGTTGCATAGAGATTAATGTGCTGTCTTGATGGCTTCATTGTGCAGGCAGTCCTGTTCTTGGGTATTTGGCAGCTGGAATTCTGATTGGTCCTTATGGTCTTTCGATAATCCGTAATGTGCATGCAACCAAAGCCATTGCAGAATTTGGAGTTGTTTTCTTGCTTTTCAACATTGGCCTTGAGGTACTATTTGATATATGTGTATGCTGCGGTTTTGCTTTTGAACTGTGTTCCGTAGAAGAGCCATTTTTTTTTATTTGACAGCTATCTGTTGAAAGACTGAGTTCCATGAAGAAATATGTTTTTGGATTAGGCTCCGCTCAGGTGATTTGATTATTTGAAGATCCCCATATCTCATTCCATATAATTTGATCCAAGTTCTCTAATCTACATTTCTATTGTTGTATTCTAGGTTCTGGTGACAGCAGCAGTAGTTGGATTGATTGCCCATTATGTTGCTGGTCAGGCTGGTCCAGCGGCAATAGTTATCGGAAACGGCCTGGCACTGTCCTCCACTGCTGTTGTCCTTCAGGTGACATTTTTGGTTGTATTCAGAATTCCAGATAGAGATATTAATGGAAAGAAACAAAAACAATGTACTTGGTTTTCAGGTTCTACAAGAACGGGGTGAGAGCACATCTAGACATGGACGGGCTACATTTTCCGTCTTGCTTTTCCAGGTCGGTTCAGAACAGAGTTCGTAAATACTTCTATGCTGGGAGTTTCTCATCACTTTGTTATATTTTTCAACAGGATCTAGCTGTAGTTGTTTTACTGATTCTCATCCCACTTATTTCACCTAATTCATCTAAAGGAGGGGTAAGTTCATCTCTAGGCTTCCTTTTTTCCTTCAGTGCGGTTTACTTTTGTGTTCAATAAAGCCATGTGTTGGCAGTAATCAAAGTAAGAGTTTTGACAGTTTAATTGCTGCTCCTCTTAAGAAGAAAAGTATGGCTATCTGTTAAAAAGTATCAGTGATAAAATGCTAAGTTTCCAACTGTTCTTCTCAGATTGGGTTTCAAGCCATTGCTGAAGCGCTTGGGCTTGCTGCAGTCAAAGCTGCAGTTGCTATTACTGCCATAATTGCTGGTGGCCGTCTTGTAAGTCCAGATACTTTAACGTTTGAAATTTGCTACGAAAGGAAGAGGCTTTGGGTATTCATATGTTCCATTGGAGTTATAATCTGATAAGGCACTGATGACACTCTTGTGGTACACAGTTTCTTCGACCAATCTACAAGCAAGTTGCAGAAAATCGAAACGCCGAGATATTCTCTGCTAATACACTTCTTGTTATTCTTGGGACTAGTTTACTGACAGCTAGGGTAATGACCTTCATCTTGTTGGTATTTGGCCATTTGCAATTATGCCATTCTTTCTTTCCTTCTAAATTTGTCCGTTTCTATAAATCAGGCTGGACTTTCCATGGCATTAGGAGCGTTTTTGGCTGGTTTACTCCTTGCGGAGACAGAATTTTCCTTGCAAGTAGAGTCAGATATTGCTCCTTATCGTGGTCTCCTGCTGGGGCTCTTCTTCATGACTGTAATTTATGAGTTTATCCCTTTATTTATATCATTTATGAGAAAGAATCAGGAAATTGTTGATGGTGAAAGGAATTATTTTCTCCTGCTTCTGTGAGATTCTGATGTTTGTTTCAACTGTAAACATATGTAATCACAGGCATAAGACTAACAAAATAGTTTTACTCATTTCAGGTTGGTATGTCTATAGATCCGAAACTTCTTCTTTCTAATTTCCCTGTCGTATTGGGGACTTTGGGGGTCCTGATAGTGGGCAAGACTATATTAGTCGTGATCATGGGCAAATTGTTCGGAATTTCAATCATATCTGCAATTAGAGCCGGACTTCTTCTTGCCCCAGGCGGAGAGTTTGCATTTGTTGCTTTTGGAGAAGCTGTCAATCAGGTTTGTTATCAGTATCATGTCTTTTTATATATATAATAATATGCAACGCTTCTCGAAAACATGAAAGCCTAACATGTGGTTCTTACAGGGTATAATGTCTCCTCAGTTGTCTTCGTTACTGTTTCTTGTGGTGGGAATCTCAATGGCTATCACGCCTTGGTTAGCTGCTGGTGGCCAGTTAATTGCATCCCGGTTTGAGTTGCATGATGTTCGAAGTTTATTGCCGGTTGAAAGTGAGGTAGGAGTCTAGATGTTACCTCTTTCTTGACTTATTTTGAATATTAACTCTGTTTCAATGCTCGCACATTCTTTGATTCAGGAAATCATTACAACGCTATCTCATGTCTAATCCCTCTTTCTTGAGTCTTGACTGATTCTATTTTGCAGACGGATGATTTGCAAGACCACATAATTATTTGCGGATTTGGACGAGTTGGTCAGGTCTATGCTCTTTAGACGAAAACATCTGTGTAATGGGTCTGCGTCACATGGTATATTGGAGTTTCTAACTTCTTGGACACTTTCTATTTGTTACTTGCAGATAATTGCTCAGCTTCTTTCAGAAAGACTTATCCCATTCGTTGCCCTAGATGTTAGCAGGTAATGTAACATGGCTCATTCATTTCCTGTATCATTTTGTGGGTTGAGGATATCATTTTTTTCTCCTGTCAAACCGAAAATGTGGGCACTATCCGTAACTTCCACACACACTGAGATCACGTTTTAACTTCTTTGATATACAATTCCATATCTCTTACGCCTATTCTTCGGTTGCCTGAATATGTCATATATTCTTTGCAGTGATAGAGTGACTATCGCCCGTTCCATGGATCTTCCTGTTTATTTTGGAGATGCTGGTAGTAGAGAGGTACGAAAAGAAAAAGAAGTTGCATCATGAAAAAGTGACAAACTATACCAGTATTTGAACGTTACTTTACTTGTGCAAACAAACAGGTTCTCCACAAAATTGGAGCTGAGAGAGCATGTGCTGCTGTGGTTGCTTTAGACGCACCAGGAACAAATTACAGATGTGTGTGGGCTCTGAGCAAGTACTACCCCAACGTGAAGACATTTGTTCGTGCACACGATGTTGTTCATGGTCTTAATCTTGAAAAAGCTGGTGCTACTGCAGTAATGTTCACAAACCCCTCCACTTTCAGACTAGATAAAGACATATGCTTTCTTGGTCATATCTCGATCACAAAAAAAAAACTATGTAGGTTGTACCAGAGACTCTGGAGCCAAGTCTACAGTTGGCAGCTGCTGTTCTTGCTCAGGTAAAACATAGTTAATTCTATACACAGAGAATGTATGATCATTTTGTGGGTCAAAACCTTGACAGGCCAAACTACCGACATCAGAAATAGCAAACACGATCAACGAGTTCAGAACCCGTCACCTGTCTGAACTAACGGAGGTGCGTTGATCAAATTCGTACATTTTTTCTTTCTTTTTTAATAATCCGTATCTGGTTTGGTCTTTGAATGATATATAATGTATATAACGGTAATGGCAGCTAAGTGAAGCAAGCGGAAGCTCTCTGGGGTACGGCTTTTCGAGGACGACGAGTAAGCCAAAAGCTCAAGAGTCGGATGCATCTGAGGAGAACCAGATCATGGAAGGAGGTGGTACACTCGCGGTCTGAGGGGCCGTTTCTTCATTCTAGCAGGAACAAGGAGCTTAGGCATTCTTGTGGTGGCCATTTCTTTTGCCTGGTAGTTTCTTACTTTGATAGGAAAAAAATGAAACAGTCTCCTTTTGAACAGATTAGTTTATGTAATTAAAGAGTAAATATTACTCGATCCAGCTCATTTGGGAGTTTTAAGTCTCTGTTCTCAGAACAACAAAACCATATTATT
>NC_027752.1:82702-102747 GCF_000695525.1 Brassica oleracea var. oleracea
GGAAGCAAGGAATGTTTTTCCATGTGTTGTAATACGTGCCGAGACTTTCTTTTGACACTTCAACACAGCAATATGGTTCCCACCAAATAAGAAACTCCTATCAGTTTTTTGGCAATATTCTGCTGTGATACTTTTGGAGACATTGGTGTTTATCATTAATTTATTAAAATATAGTAAAAGCTAGCGGTGTGTGTCTTTCATGCATGTGGCACTTATTTATTCTTATCCACACAAACGAAATATAAATAAATACAGAAACGGCCTCCTCATTGATTGTTAGTTAAGCTGTATATTTATTTCAAGCCGAAGAAGAAAGATAGCTGATTGACTATTCTGATCAATCCGATGGCAGACTCAAGGTTTGTGCTTCTCTCTCTCTCTCTCTAGCTTATCCGTCTTGAGATTTCAATATAGTTAACTTGGTTTCTTTTCATATGATTTGTGTGCGCCAGAGTTGCAGTTGTAAGTGGTTCGAACAAAGGGATTGGGTTTGAGATCTGCAGGCAACTTGCTAAAAATGGGATGACTGTGATTCTAACAGCTAGAGATGAGAAGAAGGGTCTCGAAGCTGTCGAAAAGCTCAAGAGAGAGAATGGTTTTTCTGATCAAGCCATCCTCTTTCACCTACTTGATGTCTCCAATCCAGACAGCATCGCTTCTCTTGCTTCCTTTGTTAAGTCCCACTTTGGGAAACTCGATATTCTGGTAACATTTGATAATCTTTGTCAATCAAATCTCTTCTGGTTTTATCTTTTGGTCTGGGATTTATCAGTTTCACTTGCAGATCTAAGTCAGTTGATACTCCCTTTCCAACAGATCACACTTGTTATTATTTAGGCAGGATCTCATATATGTTTAGTGCTTAATCTTAAATGTAATGATCTGATCACTCCATAAAGTGACCATGTAAACTCTTTTTTTCTTCTGATTTCTTTGTTTGGTAATACATATCTACAGGTTAATAATGCCGGAGTTGGAGGGGCGAATGTTAATGTTGATGTTCTTAAATCTCAAATTGCTGAGGTGCTTTTTTCCCCTATAAACTTCCATCTCGTTCAAGAAAATTGTACAAGTAACGCTTGAGAGGTAAGTCATATATATAATATGGACAGGCTGGTGCACCGACCGATATTTCAAAGATAATGAGCGATACATATGAGATAGTGGAGGAGGCAATCAGGACGAACTACTACGGGGTAAAGCGAATGTGCGAGGCCATGATTCCTCTCCTTGAAGCTTCTGATTCCCCAAGAATCGTCAGCATTGCTTCCACCATGGGAATGTTACAGGTAAAGAGTAGTAAAGATCATGTTATCATTGGCTTTGGCTACGCCAAACTCTCGTTTATTTATTTTTTAAAAAAATTGTATTATATTGACTACAGAATGTGTCAAATGAATGGGCAAAAGGAGTGCTGGGTGATGCTGAGAATCTAACTTTAGAGAAAATAGATGAAGTGATGAACGAGTACCTCAAGGATTACAGAGAAGGCTCATTACAAGACAAAGGCTGGCCGACAGTAATGTCTGGATACATACTATCGAAAGCTGGAGTGATCGCACTGACACGAGTTTTGGCAAAGCAGAACAAAACAATCATCATCAACTGCGTTTGTCCTGGTTTCGTAAACACAGAGATCAACTTCAACACTGGGATTTTGACAGTTGAAGAAGGCGCTGCAAGTCCTGTGAAGCTGGCTTTGGTCCCTAATGGGCACCCATCTGGTCTTTTCTTTGACCGCACCAATGTCTCCAACTTTTGAGCAACAACAATGTTGTGTAAAATGGTACTGTATTATCCTATCTCAACCAATAAGGCAATAAGATTGTAATTTTCGGTAGTGAATATTTATATGTTAGTTAATAGATAGCCGAATATATTTATCAGCTTAAGAGAGTTAAAGCCCAACGGGCTTTTTGATAGCGTTCCAAGACATACTTAAAACGGTTAAATATAAAACATGTTACAACACCCTTTTAAACCTCGTATGTGTGTTTTACCGGCGGTGAAAGAAGCTTCTGAGCTTTCCTCTGTCAAGCTTCTCGAGAAGTTTATCAGCGCCCATCACTTCCATTTCCGAGAGCTTCTTCAGATAACCGATAGCTCCGTACGAGACCATCACTTTCTTACTCTTCTCGCTCCCGGCCAATCCCAATAGCCCCGCCACGGCGTACTTCTTGGCCGTGTTTCCAGGGTTCGAATCCAGCAGCATCACCAGGTTCGTCACGCTCTTCCCCTCTTTCCTCAGCTCCCTTCTTACTCTGCCCTCCGTCACCAGTCCGGCAATCGCTTGAGCCGCCGCTTCTCTACACCCGTTTGATTTCGATTCCAGAAGCTTCACCATCGCCGGAACGCACCCTGATTCTCCCACTAGTCTCTTCGCCTCCGGTGAGCTACCGAATCGACAGATCGCAGACGCCGCTGCTTGTTGCGCGCCTAAAGAGCCTGACATTAGCACGTGCGCTAATCGTGGAAGCAAGTTGAGAGCCGCCCACGTCTCTGTATTTACCGACGGGATTAGATTTCTCAGCGCGGTAACCGCCGGTTCTTGCGGCAGAGGGCCGTCGATATAAGCCAAGAGGCTCGGGACTCCGCCTTCCGAAACAATTTCTTCGCGTAGAGATTCGCTCGCTGCAGAGAGATTCTGCAAACACTGAGCCATGTGTTCTCTGCATCCCAACAGTATCCCGTTGTTTAGAAGATCTATCGACACTCTCACCATCCCTTCTTCCCCCAGCAACTGCCTCAGCTCCGCTACTCCCGATACGTTCTTCAGCGCAGCTGCTGAAGCGGCTTGCGACACCGAGTCCCCCGTTTTGCAGAGCTCGATCAGCGGCCTGATTCCTCCCTGCCCTGCGATTTCCCGCGCGTTTTCCTCTGTTATCGACAGTCTCTGGATCGCGATCGCAGCTTTCTCCTTGGCTTCGAGGCTTCCTGATTCGACTAGCCTCACCAGAGGAGGCAGCACGCCTTCGGAGACGAGCCATTCGTCGCAGTGTCCTGATTCCGCTAGTACGCTGATCAGAGTCACCGCCTTTTCTCTGATTCTTGTACAACCTGTTAACAGCTGAACCAAAGCTGCTACGTTGCCCCTTCCCATCAAAGGCATCACCATCTTCTCGTCTTCTTCCATCACCCGAATCAGGTTTTCGAGTGCGTTGTGTTTTGATTCCAAGTGACCTATCTGAAGCCTCGCCAAGAGTTCCTTTAGACTTGACATTTTGGGTGTTTCCGATGAGCTTGAGATGTATAGAGGCAACGTAGCTTCGCCTAGAACTCCCGTCTTGATCAAAACCATGCAGTCTCTTAGATTCAAATCCAGTTTTCCAGACAAAGCATCGAGATCGCTCTGCATACGCAGCTTCCCTTCGTATTCGTCAGCTGAACACAACTCCGCGAGCTCCATGGCTTCGTTGAGTGTTTTAGCCACGGATTGCAACTGCTCGTTGCAGAGCTTGTTCTTGGAGAAACAAGGGTGGCTTGAGAGGTCGGATAAACAGCCTGGGATCTGTTGGATCTTGGAGATGATGGTCTTCCATCTTCCTGTGAAATTGGGAACCGTTTTGGCTTTTTGGAGGACTGATGGGATGAGAGAATGGACGTGGGATAGCCATTCTTCAGCTGATTCTCTGTATAAGACTATCTGTTTAGCCTGTTGCTGCTCTTCAAACTTTCCCATGCTTCCTAATTCTGCCATCGTTCCCATTCGAATACAAATCAAAGCTTTGTTGTCCCTTTGGGTTTTAATTTGACCTGGGTGAAAAGAGAAAACAAAAACTTCACTGAGCCATGAAGTTCTTTGTATATCATCAACAAAACAGAAGAGTCCATGATGAGAGATGAATAGAACTTTACCTCATCTGAAACTCTCAAGTGTCAGACAGATCAGGAGACAGTTTGCCTGCAATTATAGATTAAGAAAGAAAACTTTATGGACTAGAAGACGAACACACAAACTAAAAAAAAAATTGAGTTGAGTTGAGATGAGATGAAAACAACATCTAACAGAATCACAAAGGAATGAAGTTTCCTCACGACATATCAAATCTGAGTGGTTTCTAGAGGCAGAACTATCATTAAATGCTTCTCCCTCTCCCCTAATATAGTAGTACAACATATGAGAATAAACACAAGCAAACTCATTGACAGCCACGGAATGAATATATATTCACACACTCCTAAGAAAGAACCAATCATTGTCAATGCCAAAACTTTCTAATACTCGCAAAGGTTAGTGTTGTGATTGGAGCCAATTCCTTAAAAGGAAAAAAAGGGGAAGGTGCAAGTTGTATTGTTTTTGTTAATGAATTTGGTGATGGATAGTTACAGCAGACTTTTCTTCGAAGACAAGTCAACGCCCAAAGTCTTAATTCATTAGACAACCACTTTGTAACTTATAGTAAAGCATTAATCAATGTAAGCAAGTAAGAAGTGGGTTTTGAGGATTTAGTCAAGGATGATGATGATGATCATCTTCCTAAAAAAAGGGGATCTATTTGGGTGTTTTACCTTGTTGGGTTTTTAGCAGTTGACTTTGAGAAATGATGCATCCATTGAGAAACACAACTTGGAACTCTGAAATACACAAGGTAAGCTAAGATTTTATTGAATTATTATTTGATCTTTCAAGTTAAATATCAAAAGGAAAGGGGGAGGGAAATAAAAACAGAAACAAAGAATCTAATGAGTTTAGAAACTGATGAAGACCAGAAATGAGATAAACTACTTACTTTCTGAATTACAGAATTGTCTTGTATCGGTGAGTTAAAAACAATAACTTTGGCAAAAGAAAAGCAAAATTGAGTTTGAGATAACTGCTTTTTTTTTATTAGTCATCACTTTAGCTCTATCTCTCTCCCTTTTTTTTGTGACTATTATAAACATCAACCACAAAGAAGAAGCCGACCTTTAAGAAGATTCAGAATCTCAATATAATTATCATTCAATCTTTTTTTTTTTGTTAACCAAAAAGGATTTTAACTTTAGAGGTATTCTTTTAAACCAGAAAGAAAAAGCTCGATGAATGAGAGAAGTAGATTCAAATTTGTGGATTTGGAACTTTGGAATCAGAATGAATGAATTACTTTTAATAAACCACTCATTGAATGAAAGATAATCAAAGCAATTATGGGAGACAAAAGTTGAGATTTAGAACATTGTTTTCGTGAATAATAGTAATACTTACTTACTTGCCCAGCAGACACGACAAGGACGCCAAAAAATGTTTTGTTATGTGATGAAGAAGAACCTAATAAAGCTGGGAGAGCTGTTGAGAGATCTTGCAGAAACAAATACAAACTGCTCACTTCTCTTCCTCAAAAAAAAAGACTATTAAATTAAAACACAAACACCTCCTTCTCCTCCTGTCTTTTTTTGCTCATATATTTAAATATTTGAATATTTTCAAATCACAAACACCATCTAGAGAGAGAGAGAGAGAGAGAGAGAGAGAGAGAGAGAATATTTATTAGAGGTCCAAAGTAGGACAGAGTACAAAACTAAAGACGACTTCGATCAAATCCCGATCTCTGTTTAAAATCCTTATTTCTTTACTTTGCTTATTTACTTTCTTTCAAAAATATGAAAATTATGGAAACATAATAATACTATTACAGTAGTGTCGGGTCGATCTGCTCCCAAGAAAAGCCCTACGCCCTTAAAAGCGGTAACTTTTTTTTTCCTGTAGGGATCCAACGGCTGTGGTTGATCTTACCAGATTTCATTTGACCCGTTAGATCTGTTTAACGTTACACAACTCATTGACGTGTCTTGATCCGTAGGACCGTTCGATCTGCTTCAAACTGAGCTACTTTACTGGGATGTGCTACGTGTCGCTCCGATTTCAATTTTTTCTGAATCCAAAGACTGAATGCTCCAATTACTATCATGTGCTTCTACTTTAGTGATATTACAAAAAAATGCCACACATAGCAGCATGTGCGACTCGCCTGAGCTATGGACAAAAGGGCCCCCACTTAATTTTGCTAACAATTGGTAAAACAGCAGATCGTCTTTTCTTTTGTTCCTCGAATAACTCTCTAATGACACCTAAGTTTTCAAGAGTTGCTACTTTGGCATACAAACAACTGTTATTATCTTTTAAACAATGGTTGCTTCACGTGACATGATTCTTTATTCTCGTGCTATCTGATCATTAGAAAGGTATTAAAATAAAGAAACTGTGATTAGCATTTTAAAAAAAAATTAAACCTATATATATTGACAACTTATATTTCGAATGAGAATGGTAAACTCTTGAATCGCAAAAAAAAAACAAGACAACATTTTGTGAATAACTTTATGATAATTACACACTTCTTTAAAGAGTGAATGCATGAATGTGCTATTTGATTTATTTTGTGAATAACTTTATGATAACTTTATGTTTTAAGCTGCTCATTATTTTTTCAGATCACTAAATGCAGAAAAATATATACATCTTCAAACCCTCTCACACGTAGAACACTTTATTTGTTGTAAAGATAAAACGTCTGGGAAAAAAGTGTACATGCAATGTAAATGATTTTATAAAAGCCAAACATATAGTGTCAACATAATTCATTGGCAACCTTTTTCACTATGGTGTTATTGCAAAGGACGACCATATAAAATCAGATGATTATTGATGAGCTGGATTTGGATTTGAAGAGGTCCATTTTAGAAGGAGAGTAATCTAGTTTGCCCCCTTTAACAAAAGTAATCTAATTTGTCCCGGTCAGAAAAAAAATATTCTCGATACCCCTTCTTTATTCTTCTGAATACCCCTCATTTAAACAGATTACAAACCTCGCGAGTAGGCTTTATTTGCACAAGTAAAGCCCATTTATAAAAAGAGAGAAAAAGGCCCAAAAAGGCAAGTACTTGGTCTCTTCTTCCGACCAAACTCTGGTACTTGCTGCTGTGATTCTCTGTTAAAAGAATCTAAAACACACAAAATATCTGGAGAAAATTTAGAAAGAGAGTAAGGTCATGGGAAACAGAAAGCCAGTAGCTGAGCTGATAGCATCGCTGGAGCAAGCAACACTCATGTCTCATCAAATTGGAACCGCCGTGGAACGAAACCAGCTCCTTCAAATCTCCTCCTCTCTCCGCACAGCCCACCACCGCCTCTCCACCTTGCTCTTGTCCACCGTTCCATCGCCGGCATCTGATAACTCTGTCTCCTCCGTCGATCCGATGCAATTAGGGGAGGGCGAGGCTGAAGCGATGGAAGATGAGAGAGACTCGGCGGTGGAGAAGGTGGAGGAGAAGATGAGAGAGTGTTTTATAAGGAACAAGAGGGCCAAGAAGCGGCCACTGTCTCCGTCGTCTGCGGTGGTGGAGACTTCGGCGACAGAAGAGAGGAGTAGCCGTGATTATTATTACGGGCAGTTCGATTTGGACCCAAATGCCTCCAAGTTGAGAGCTTTGGATCTTATCTACCAATTCCATGGATGATAGTAGATTAATCTCACTGTAGACCATTTTTATTTTTTTTTAAATTCAAGGTTTAGATTTGAGAAGCTTTCGTGATTATAAAAAGAAAAACACTTATCAATTTGGGAAAACAATTTTACATTGCAGAGACGGTGAGTTTCTTCAAGAACAGCATTGGGTCTGTGTTCTCAACATTATTTCTCTTCCCATTGAATGCAGAAATTCACCTTGTTTTGTGAGATTGGATTCAGCTGTTTTTGTTGCTCAGAAGCAGACTGAAGAGAGTTCTATCAACCATAGAGAAGCAACTTTTGGTGTGTTTCAGTCTGAATGTTACAACAAGACCAAAAGCGGGCATATATATATATATATGTATATGTAAATGGTAGTGATTCATTGTCACTGTGATGCAAAAGTTTAGACAGTTAAAATAGAATTATACCTTTGGCTGAGGGAAGAAGTGTTCTCCCTAGGAACTCTTGAAATGTATTCCGGTTCTTGAAAAAGAGGAAGTTTCTCATCGAAAAAGGACATTAACAATCACGAGATTCATGTACCTTAGTAGAAGTTGACCACAATGTTGATGGGTCGGGTCGGTGTTCAGATGTTCGCAATGCTGCGGGGGGGGGGGGGGGGAATTGGTTATATACTAAAGTATCTGAATTGATCCTTTGAAAACGAGGAGAACATGTTTTGGTTTGCCTTGAGTAAGAGAGCAACTTGTGAGAAGTTGTCGAATAGTTGCTTAGCAACATCAAAAATATATACAATCCCGTCGTTTATCCATGACTGCGGGAGAGAATTGTAACTGATAAAGTGATAATTGATGTTAGTAATATTAGCACACTCATCCTCTTCGCTCCCGAATAAGACCAAACCTTCAATTTTGTTTTTCATATGTGCTGTTTTTTTTCTTCTTCTTTCTATTAACAGGCTTTATTTCTGTACGAAAATTTTAATGACCAACTAGGAACTCTAGGCATATGGTGCTGTGGTGTAGTGGTTATCACGTTTGCCTTACACGCAAAAGGTCTCCAGTTCGATCCTGGGCAGCACCATTTTCTTCTTTTAACTTTTTGGTGAAAAGAACTTTCAAATTGAAAAATAAAAAGCTTAGTTTGTGTTTACTCAGTGTGAAGACTTTAGACGGTCCAAGACCTTCTTGGTGTATAGATGAAGATCTTGTGAAGAGCCAATTATTTGGTGTATTTACATCTCAATCCTCTTTACGTCTTTACGATTAATATCTCTGACGTTCATAGGAGTGGAAAACTAAAATACTAAAATATAAAAACAACAAGGTTGGTCGTTGTTGCTTACGTGTTCCAACTTGGATTCAAAGCCAAGACAAAAGAGATGGTCTGAAAGAGAGATAGAAGGTCAGTGAAGTGTGAACAAGCAATGATTTGAATTATAAGAAGAAGTGTAAAAGTATTGAAGAGGTCAGAAAACATATTATGATGAGTGATATTAGGTCACGCCCCAATTATTATGGCATTGTCCCCCCTCATTAATGCCACCTACCGGCGGTGGAAGCTGCATCCCCCCGTCCGTCTTCAAAATATCAAAACTAGTGTACTACCTGTTTTTCTCGTATTATTATATTTCTTTAACCCACCTAATTAGCTTGAACAACTTTTCTTCGACGTTAAGTGGAATCACAATAACACAAGTATTTAGTAGTAGTATTTACTAGCTAATATATATGGTGAAATTATCACAGTGGAGTTATAAATAATCACTACGTACGACTTGCATGACACCCATAAGCATGTGCAATGGAGATATTAAATTAATGAATAACTCAGCTTTATTGTGATTTCCCTTGCGAAATCAACCAATGATTTGTGAAAGGATGCAGAATCAACCAACTAAGCATTTTACATATCAAAGGCTAAACAATATCCCTCACTCTTCGTTATATTTCAATCAATACGTGTGTATGCTTGCTAGCTTGCTTTTATTGGTAAAAATATAAATGAACCCACGAAGGCACGACTCTTAAAGCCAACATTTATGTAACAAACGCACATAACAGCGACAGTTACAAACTCATATAGTATCACGTATTTCATTGAGTTAAAAAAAAAAAAACATTTCTTTTTTATGATTGTTCTTTTTGAGGTCACATTTTCCTCAGCTTACAGCTCCACAGTATTCACACGTCAGCCCATATATTTTTATGTGTTTATATACAACATAGAGACGAGATCATAGATACATCTATCTACTTCTTTAATGCTCTTCTTTCCCTTTTGCGATAACCGTCCCATGATGTTCATCAGATCATTACTCTTCCTCTTTTTCCTTTTCTTCACATCAAATGCTTCGTCCTTTAAACAAACCTACGTGATCCACACTGTCAAAACCAATACCAAAGACATCGTTTCTTCGCTTCTGAATTCACTCCAAACAGATAGTAATATCCAAGACGACAATGATTTTGCCCTCCCCGAGATCCACTATATTTACGAGAATGCAATGTCCGGTTTCTCCGCGACTCTCACCGACGACCAGCTCGAGACAGTGAAGAACTCACGAGGGTTTATCTCGGCGTATCCAGACGAGCTCCTGTCTCTACACACAACCCATTCTCACGAGTTTCTTGGTCTCGAGTTTGGGATCAGACTTTGGAACGAGACGAGTCTATCTTCCGACGTTATCATCGGCCTTGTGGACACAGGGATCTCGCCGGAGCACGTGAGCTTCCGAGACACGCACATGCCTCCAGTCCCGTCTAGATGGAGAGGTTCGTGCGATGAAGGCACAAACTTCTCTTCTTCGTCGTGTAACAAGAAGATCATTGGAGCTGGCGCGTATTACAAAGGCTACGAATCCATCGTTGGAAAAATCAACGAAACCACTGACTTCAGGTTAGATATATATATATATAGTATATGGTTGAAAAATTAACTAGTAATTTTAATAATGCCAAGTATTTTCTTTCTTTTTCGACTAAAGACTTTCGAATTAAAACAATAGTATTTTCATACAAACAGCGTAGTAATTTCTTTCTTTTTTACTATTCAAATTAAAATAATATTTTTTGGTTATTTTGAATATTTCATATGGGTTAAGTTGTTTTTCATTACAATTGTCATCCTTGTAACAAAAAAAAAAAGCGTGACTAATCGATTGATTCTTTAGGTCGGCACGAGATGCACAAGGACACGGGACGCATACGGCATCTACAGCTGCGGGAGACATTGTCCGGAAAGCGAGTTATTTCGGGGTAGCAAAAGGCCGTTTCGCTTCAGGAATGAGGTTTAGTTCGAGGATCGCTGCTTACAAAGCTTGTTGGGCGTTAGGTTGCGCCAGCACCGACGTATTGGCAGCCATTGACCGAGCCATCTTAGACGGTGTCGATGTGATCTCTCTCTCGCTAGGTGGTTCTTCACGTCCGTTCTACGTCGACCCTATCGCCATCGCTGCGTTTGGAGCGATGCAGAAGAACGTTTTCGTATCTTGCTCTGCTGGTAACTCGGGTCCAGCTAAATCCACAGTGAGTAACGGAGCCCCTTGGTTGATGACTGTTGCCGCTAGTTATACTGACAGAACGTTTCCGGCGATTGTCCGTATCGGGACCGGTAAAAAGATAGTTGGATCGTCCTTGTACAAAGGGAGAGGCTTTGAGAATCTGTCTTTAGCGTTTAACACAACGGCCGGAGGAGGAAGCGGGGCCGAGTTCTGTATTAGGAACTCGCTCAGGAGAGAACTTGTCGAGGGTAAAATCGTCATTTGCTTGAGAGGAGCCGGCGGCAGAACGACCAAGGGAGAAGAGGTGAAACAGAACGGCGGCGTAGCGATGCTTCTGGTGAGCAGAGTGACGGAAGGAGAGGAGCTCCTAGCTGATCCTCACGTTTTACCGGCGGTCTCTATCGGATATTCTGACGGAGTAGTCTTGCTGAAGTACATCGCCGGCGGAGGTGGTACGGCAAACGCCACCGTCGCATCAATTGGATTCAGAGGAACAGAGTACGGTGCGAGAGCTCCGATCGTCGCGGCGTTCTCATCCAGGGGACCTAGTGTCGCCGGGCCGGAAATAGTTAAACCGGACATTTCAGCGCCCGGTTTGAACATCCTAGCCGGTTGGTCGCCGTTCTCGAGCCCTAGCCTCCTAAGATCAGACCAGAGGCGCGTCCAGTTCAACATCATCTCTGGAACCTCCATGGCTTGTCCACACGTCAGCGGAATCGCCGCTCTAATCAAATCTGTTCACGGCGACTGGTCACCGGCGATGATTAAATCGGCGCTCTTGACGACGGCGAGTACAACGGACAACAGGAATCAACCGATCGGAGATATGGGCGCGGGACCCAATTCGGCGGCAACAGCTTTTGATTTTGGAGCTGGACACGTGGATCCAACCAGAGCGGTAGATCCAGGACTGGTATACGACCTCTCAACCGTCGACTATCTGAACTACTTGTGCAGCTTAGATTACACGAGCGAGAGGATACTCTTGTTCTCCGGCACCAACTACACGTGTCCTGCTAGTCCTGGTGATTTGAACTATCCGTCCTTCGCCGTTAACTTGGCCAATGGCGCGAAGTTGAAAACGGTGAGATCATATAGGAGGACCGTGACGAACGTTGGGTCGCCGGCGTGTGAGTATATGGCTCACGTTGAGGAACCAAAAGGTGTGGAGGTGAGGGTGGAGCCCAAGGTTCTAAAGTTCCAAAAGGTTCGTGAGAGGCTGAGTTATACGGTGACGTTCGCTGCAGAAGCATCAAGAAACTCATCTTCTTCATTTGGAGCTTTGGTTTGGATATCTGACAAGCACAAGGTCAGAAGCCCACTTGCGGTGACGTGGGAGTGATATTCTCTGCCTATATTTATTAGCCAAAGAAATCAATTATCTGATTTTTTCAATATTTGATGAACAAAAGCTTGCCGTAACTTGTAAGATTTTGAGAATAACAATCTATTTGTTGCTAAAAAAAAAGAAGAGAATAACAATCTATTATGTTTAATTTTTTTATCTATGCTTATATATTTCCTTCGTAAAAAAGTTCATCATATGCCGACGAACAAAAGCTTGCCGTAACTTGTAAGATTTTGAGAATAACAATCTATTTGTTGCTAAAAAAAAAGAAGAGAATAACAATCTATTATGTTTAATTTTTTTATCTATGCTTATATATTTCCTTCGTAAAAAAGTTCATCATATGCAAAAAAAAAAAAAAAAAAAAAGTTCATCATATAATTGGCTGGAAAAAATAATAAGTCATATGGTATTTCCTTCGAGATCTGATCCTATATATTATGGCAGATAATTTTTTTACTTAGTATATATTAAAAAAGAAATCAAGTTTTTTTTGCAAACAATTAATGTTAGTTTCCAAACAGCCCAAAAATATTACATGTAATGATTATAGTAATTGATTATGAAATTTATAGAAAGTGTGTATAATGATTTATCAATTTAATTGTTAGAAATTATTTATTAACCTATATAAAGTATGAAAATAATTAGTAGTTTTATATTTTTATATAAAACATTATATGAATATTAATATATTATAATTGTTATGTTTTGTAAAGTTTGCACACAAATTCTAAAAAATTAAAAAGATTTAGAAATCATTTATAGTGATATACAAAATTATTATAAGATTTATAAAATCATTTATTATAGCTTACAAAATTATTTTATAAAATTTACAGTTTATTTATAAGAACCAAAATATAATATATATTTCTTAAAAATACTCTCACACCCCGCGGGACCTAGATACACAGATAGAATTATAATACACGTGTTAAAGCGGGAAAGGTGGAACGGGCTAAATAAAGTGGCATGCAAAAACAAGGAGAAACAAAGATTGTGGGGGAACCTGGAATAGCCGGTTGTTAAAGACACGAAAAAGAAAGACGCGTAGGAGTGTTTATTCCTTAGAATCGTCTCGTCTCGTCTCGTCTCCTCTCCTCTCTGCGCGTGCGTTTCGTCTCCGAAGGTCCCACCATTTCCTCAGGTAAGTTTCGTCGGAGTCTGTTAAATAGATAATTGCAAACCCTTAAAAGAGTTTTGGAAGAAATACAAAAATCCCATTTCTCTCTTGTTTCTGTCTATAAAACACATTTTGATTCAGCGGCGATTGATCTTAACTATTGATTTCGCAGATCCGAGTGTTGTTAGGTTAGGTTAGATAGATAGAAAATGGAGAATTATGGACCACGATATCCCTACCCTTATCCGCAGTACCCATACCAACCTTCTTACCAATACCCACCAGCTCCTTACAGACCTCCGGGTCCCGGTTCAGAGCAATACCAACATCCTCCTCCTCCACCTTATTATCCTTACCCTCCTCCTCCTCCTTACGCACCACCACCATATGCTTCGCCTCCTCCGCTTCACCAGCACGCTTCAGGCTCTCATTCTGGCCCATTGGACTACCCCCCACGATCATCATCTCCTGAGTATCACCGCCATTCTTTCGACTACCAGCCTTCTCCTTACCCTTCTCCTTATCCTCCTCATCCCCAGGGCACCTATGCTCCTCCTCCTCCTCCTCCTCCTCACTATCCCTATCAAGAGCCTCCCCGATACGCCCCTCCTGAAACTAAACCCCAAGACCCTCCTCCTCCTCCCCCCTCTAAAACTCAAGCCTTTCCAGAATACCGCAGGCAAGACTGTCTCACTTCTGTGCCTAATGATAACGTAAGCAATTCTGCTCCCTCTTACGATGAACTTCTTGGTGGCCTCCGCATTTCTGACAAACCTCAGCTCTCTTCCTACCCTTCCAACTCCTGGCTTTCCCGTCCTGCCGATTTGTATGGTTACCCTAACAGCTCCTTTCCAAGCAACTCTCACCTCCCTATCTTAGACCGCGTTGATTCCTCTTCTTCTGGCTATGCTTCCTCTGAATCCCCTCATGGTGTCGACATGCGTATGACCCTCTTTGGTAAAGGCTCCTTGAAGGTCCTTTTGCTCCATGGTAATTTTGACATCTGGATCTATCATGCCAAAAACCTCCCTAACATGGACATGTTCCATAAGACTCTCGGTGACGTTTTTGGAGGCCAGCTCAACAGGAAAATTACCAGTGATCCTTACGTCTCTGTATCTGTCGCTGGTGCTGTTATTGGTAGAACCTACGTTATGAGCAACAGTGAAAACCCTGTCTGGATGCAGCATTTTTATGTTCCCGTTGCTCATCATGCTGCTGAAGTTCATTTTGTTGTTAAAGACAGTGATGTTGTTGGTTCTCAGCTTATTGGTTTGGTTACTATCCCCGTCGAACAGATCTACTCTGGCGCCAAAATTGAAGGCACTTTTCCTATTCTTAGCAGTAACGGCAAGCCTTGTAAACCTGGTGCTAATTTATCACTATCCATCCAGTATACTCCTATGGAGAAACTTAGTGTTTATCATCATGGTGTTGGGGCTGGTCCTGATTACCAGGGCGTGCCCGGAACTTATTTTCCCCTTAGAAAAGGCGGAACTGTGACCTTGTACCAAGATGCTCATGTCCCTGAAGGTATGCTCCCTGGTATTAGACTAGACAATGGAATGTCTTACCAACATGGCAAGTGCTGGCATGACATGTTTGATGCCATACGCCAGGCCAGGCGTTTAATTTATATCACTGGTTGGTCAGTCTGGCACAAAGTTAGGCTGGTTCGGGATAAAGTAGGTCCTGCGTCAGCATGTACTCTTGGTGAGCTCCTAAGATCAAAGTCCCAAGAAGGTGTGAGAGTCCTGCTTTTGGTTTGGGATGATCCAACTTCACGAAGCATCTTGGGTTATAAAACAGTACGTTACCACTTCTTTTTGTTTTCTTCTTCTTTATTTTCTGATTTTTATTTCATATCTAGTGTGTACAAGTCTGACATATTTAGAGTTTCTGGTTTCTTTGACATTTCTTCTTATCTAGAGCATACTAGTTTTTTTTTAAATCTTTTGACTCATCTTGGTAACGGTACAGGACGGTGTTATGGCCACGCATGATGAGGAGACACGCCGTTTCTTCAAGCACTCCTCAGTTCAAGTCCTGCTCTGCCCCCGTAATGCTGGAAAGCGACATAGTTGGGTCAAGCAGAGGGTAGAGTATCACTTTCTTTTCTTTTGTGTGTGTTAAACTAGGTATCCAGCTTCTAACTAAATTTTGGTCTATCAGGAAGTTGGGACAATCTATACACACCACCAAAAAAACGTAATAGTGGATGCCGATGCTGGTGCTAACAGAAGGAAAATTGTAGCTTTCGTCGGTGGGCTTGATCTGTGTGATGGCCGATATGACACTCCTCAACATCCTTTGTTTAGGACACTTCAAACAATTCATAAAGATGATTTTCACAACCCTACCTTTACGGTACAGTTTGTTAATATCCTCTTTCGTTTTAGAATATTGCGTAGCTTTCTTGGCAGTTACGTAGTAAGCGATCACCTTGAATGATAGCTAGGACTTCTTTTCCCCCTAAAATACGATCTTTGTATCATATATAACCAGATAGCTAGTTTATGATTCTTTACAAAAGGACTTGTCTTCCTAATCTTCTCCAAATCCTTTTCTTGAGCTCTTCACATTCTTGCATAGCTCCTCCTGGTGGATTTTTTCATTTGTAAAAATTTATTGAGCTGGAAGATTGATAAAAAAATGGTACCCAATCTTATTTTTTTTTCTGGATGGGATAACCTTAAGTTTTTGTCATCATCTCATCAGGGAAACCTTTCTGGATGTCCAAGAGAGCCGTGGCATGACTTGCACAGTAAGATTGATGGCCCGGCTGCATATGATGTGCTAACCAACTTCGAGGAGAGGTGGTTGAAGGCTGCGAAGCCTAGCGGGATCAAGAAGTTTAAGACATCCTATGATGATGCGTTGTTGAGGATCGATAGGATTCCAGATATAGTAGGAGTTTCGGATACCCCTACTATTAGCGAGAACGATCCTGAGGCTTGGCATGTTCAGGTAAGAATATCAAAACTGATACTGTCTAGAAGAAGACCTGAGAGGCTGAGTATTTTAACGAAACCATGATTAACAGTCTTTAGCATTGCGTTGGAGTTAGAGATGAATAGAAAGAGTTGATGAACTTAAGCATTTATGTGAAACCAACCAATATGTGTCTGCTATCTTGATTGAGCATATGCTAATTAGTGACTAGATTCGTTTAGCAAGATAACGTCTGACATCAGTTTCCTTGTACCTATTTCTTCTCTTTATACTGTTATCTAGCCATCGATATGAAATGGGTCTTTCAGGATTACCTTTATATAGTGGTTTCATTGAGACTATCATGCACAGTCGATGAAATATGTCATACTATCATACATATTTTGAATTGTCCAGGAAAACAATTTTTTGTATGTTGGTAAAATATAGTCGTGGTTCATATTACGCAGGCTAATCTGATGTTTTTTGCTGGTTTGATTCAGATTTTCCGTTCAATCGATTCAAACTCTGTAAAAGGTTTCCCAAAGGATCCAAAAGATGCTACATACAAGGTGACTTGAAAATCTTTTCTTTTGTGCTTGGATGTCTAAATATTTTGAAAAATTAATCCTGAAAAGCTTTTGTTTTGGATAGAACTTGGTGTGTGGGAAGAACGTGCTCATTGATATGAGCATACACACAGCCTATGTCAAGGCAATTCGTGCAGCTCAACATTTCATATATATTGAGAATCAATATTTCATTGGGTCTTCCTACAATTGGAATGCGCACAAGGACATAGGTTCAGTTACATATCTCTGCTTGTTTATTTCAAGAATACAAAGAAAACTAAGTTCTTTTTAATTTTTCCTTACAATTATGATTTCATTATCCTAGCCTAGGATAGGCCTCATACGTTTTTGTCTGCGTACTTTATATTGTGTCACGTGTTACTTGACTACCATCTACTTGTTAACTTTGTACAAAGCTTTAGCTTACTTTTTTTTTTATTTGTGTGTCTCTAATTTTTCTTGATTTTTTTTAGGAGTTGTAATTGGCTCTCAACGTTGCTTTTGTTGTGTAGGTGCTAATAATTTGATTCCTATGGAAATTGCGTTGAAGATAGCTGAAAAGATAAGGGCAAATGAACGCTTTGCTGCATATATAGTCATTCCAATGTGGCCAGAAGGTGTTCCAACTGGTGCTGCTACCCAGAGGATTCTTTATTGGCAGGTACCTATTTCCGAGTAAATATGCTCTTGTTGTCTAGAAATCACGAAACTAAGCAGAGAATATTGAAACACTGAATGTCAATCGTTGCAGCACAAGACAATGCAGATGATGTATGAAACTATCTACAAGGCGTTAGTGGAGACCGGACTTGAGGGAGCATTCTCCCCACAAGATTACCTCAATTTCTTCTGTCTTGGCAACAGAGAAATGGTGGATGGAATCGATAACTCGGGAACAGGAAGTCCAAGCAACGCAAACACTCCTCAGGTAATAAACTGAATCCGAGACTGTCATGTAAATTTGATTGATCATGTTGCTGAGAAGATGATTCCTGATAATGGTATGGCAGGCATTGAGTCGGAAAAGCAGAAGGTTTATGATCTATGTTCACTCGAAAGGGATGGTCGTAGATGATGAATACGTAGTAATTGGATCGGCAAATATAAACCAGCGATCAATGGAAGGCACAAGAGATACAGAGATTGCAATGGGAGCTTATCAGCCACAGCATACATGGGCAAGGAAACATTCTGGTCCAAGGGGTCAGGTACATCCCGATGATAATAACCACATAATCAGTTGCGAGTTCATTTTTTCCGGTTCTAAAGTTAGGATCATTGGCTTCTTCTTTTATGTGTGCAGATATATGGATACAGAATGTCGCTGTGGGCAGAGCATATGGCAACATTAGATGACTGTTTCACCCAACCAGAGAGTATAGAATGTGTAAGGAAAGTGAGAACAATGGGGGAGAGAAACTGGGAACAGTTTGCAGCTGAAGAAGTGTCAGACATGAGAGGACATCTTTTAAAGTATCCAGTGGAAGTGGATCGCAAAGGCAAAGTCCGACCACTACCTGGGAGTGAGGCGTTCCCGGACGTGGGAGGTAACATTGTCGGATCGTTCATAGCCATACAGGAGAATCTAACCATTTGACATATAAGTTACTGAACCAGTGGTGTTGTGGATATTTATTTATTGAGAGTTGAAAATTGGTTAATGGTTTAACTTTTACACATTGGGTGGGGGGTATATAAAGAATAAAGATAATTCATATTTGTGGTGTACAAACTGGTTAATGTATTTGAAGTTTCTTCCACCATGTTTCGAGTTCATCAATTAGGGACACACCTATACACTTGTTTAGTTCTTTAGCAGCATCACATTTATGTTTTTGGATGAAAACACCCCTTCACTACTATTCCTTTCTAACAGAAAAAAAAATATACGCAGTCTTCGTTGTATTATAACTGAAAACACTGCACAAACATAACAGAAGGCAAAAGATTGTTATGTTTGATCCCTCTATCCTGTAAAGAGTAGCACATTGAAAAGAATGCAAACAAAAACTTAAATACTTTTCCACCCATATATATAGTTCAGAAACAGAGACAAGGAGAAGATACAGAAGACGCAATGTAGGAAGCAAATGAATTTCGAGAGACTGTGGTCAACGATAAAAGAAACTTTAGATTTTCTTCTAAAGGGATAGAACAAAGCCTTTATCTTTCTCAACTCTTGATCCGTTCGAGTTCTTCTTCAGCTGTTTTCAGCTGCAATCGCAATGTGTGTACTCTCCGCTCCTGGTCTTCTACATTGCTTCTGCTTGTGGTGGGATGGTACGGCGTTAAGAAGTTATCCGAGAATGCCTTTAAGGCTTCCACCCCTGTGACCTGTGATCCCACCACATTCCACAGGAACATGTTTAAATAATGTCCAGAGTAAAACGAGTCTTTTGGTTTTTAGGAAGAAATCTAGAGAAACAACTAATCGACCTAATGGACTGGGTTTCAAAAATCGTGCATAGGAAAGTGTGTTTTCTTGCGAGCATTTTTTTAATGACGAACGAATATTCTATTACTCAAGTTTAATATAGTCTGGATAACCAAACTTGAATAGAACAACCAAAGTAAAACAATCTTATATACTAAAACAGAAGTCACAACCTTGATTTATGTGTGATTTTTTTTAAAAATGGACCTAATAGACATATTACTAAAAAGTTATGTTACATTTAATATCTAATCTTATCATTTAAATTTTGGACCAACCAAAATTTTTTATTAGACTATCAATAATTGGATTTAAACAATAGATGATCAATTAGATTTATAGATAATATAAATTAAATATATATAATTTAATATTGTAATACTATACCTCTATATGCTAAATATTTAAATATTTGTCGAAGTTAACTTTTAAAATTATAAAGATTTTTTTTTAAATAACAAAAATCATATTATCTAACAATGATTAATCTTTACTACCTTAAACCAATGAAAAAAAATTTAAACTATAAAGTTTATTCTAAAAATTAAACAAAAACTAATGTTTAATTATTTACTCGATAATATAAATTTATGAAGCGAAAAGTTTAATTTTTTAAAAACTTTATAAATTTATGAAATGTTACAATATCTTTGAATATGACAATAAAACAATATTTTACTAATCTTTATATATATAGTTATGATTTTAATAATGAAATAATAATCCGAAAATATATATATA
>NC_027752.1:102860-126597 GCF_000695525.1 Brassica oleracea var. oleracea
TTATTGATCAAAAGAGATTATAATTTTTAAATTATATTGTTTAATTTATTGGTGTAATTTAAATATATTTGAATTTAAATAAATGTGAGAGTAAATAAAGACTTATATATATTTAATATAACTTTATGATAAAATAAAACACAAGCAATATTTTTTTCATAATATAAATTATGAATATATAAAAAAAGAAAAAAAAATAGATAATAGAATAATAAAATACTAAAAAATCAAATTATAAAGAAACAAAAATTAAAAAAAAACTGATAAAACCACAACTGAAAAGTGTCTTTAGAACTCATGATTTGCAATCCTATAAAGAGACATAACAAAGTATCAGCTTAGTAAAAAACAATAATAATAACATTAGAATCAATGAGAACCATTTCAATGGTTAGGCCACCAGCAGCACAGTATTGCTTTTACAATCGAACAATACTAACCCTCACTCTCCACATTGTCTTAAAATGTTTCACATCTGCTACGAAGTTAAAGCCCGCCATGAGTGATGTGCAAACTCGAAAGTTTTGGTAAGGATGTTTTGAGAAGGAGACGGTGGTGTGGAAGTGTAGCTATAAGGCCATGTATTTATAGATGCAATGGATGGGTCTAGGGTATACTTGCATATCTAACCGGTTATTTTAATTTTTGTAACAATAATTAATATAGAATTTTGAGAATGTACCTTATTCTTTGATCGTCGAATCAATAACGTTAATCACTAATTCAGAGTTATTATGTACAATCAGAAGGTAATAAAAGCGTTGAAGCTAATTGGAAAAAATAATATTTTGTCTTCCTTATTTATATTTCTTAATTGATCTGGATGTGTACTAAAGTGAACCGATGTTATATTGTTTTCATCTTCTTTTGCAAGAAAATAATAGATTTGTTGGGTTTCACCGAATACGGTGAACATGAATTCTACATTCAAACTATACTTAATGCATTAAATTAATATGGAATTTTGATAACTTACCTTATTAATTGCTTGTCAAATCACATGGAATAATAGGAAACAAAGAGTTAATCTGGTCAACGATATTTAGTTTCAAATCAATCAGTTTTGAAAATATGTAAGCAGACTTAAAATAAAATGAGTAAATTCATGATGAAAGAATTTCACCTTGCGCAAGGTGATCACGTGATATCAACTTTGGAAATATGTAAGCCAACTTTAAATCAATCAGTTATCACCTAGGATCATATCATTAAATTTGGTTGCTACAATTAAATTTTAAATCAATCACTCTCTTTTTTTTACGTCTATATGAATTGGCAATAATTGACGTGATTGCCGTATGAAGTTTTTAAACCGGTTTTGAAATCAAGTATGATCATAAACCTTTTCAGACCCATAGTTACATTCAAACATTTTTTAAACTGGCTTTGATATCGAGTATAATTCAGACCCATAGTTACATTCAAACATTTTTTAAACTGGCTTTGATATCGAGTATAATTCAGACCCATAGTTACATTCAAACATTTTTTAAACTGGCTTTGATATCGAGTATAATTCAGACCCATAGTTACATTCAAACATTTTTTAAACTGGCTTTGATATCGAGTATAATTCAGACCCATAGTTACATTCAAACATTTTTTAAACTGGCTTTGATATCGAGTATAATTCAGACCCATAGTTACATTCAAACATTTTTTAAACTGGCTTTGATATCGAGTATAATTCAGACCCATAGTTACATTCAAACATTTTTTAAACTGGCTTTGATATCGAGTATAATTCAGACCCATAGTTACATTCAAACATTTTTTAAACTGGCTTTGATATCGAGTATAATTCAGACCCATAGTTACATTCAAACATTTTTGCATAGATCTCTTCATGCGTGTACCTTTTAAATAACCGGTTTTGATCAAATATTTTCTATGTGATATGAAAACCAATTCAGATAACCGGTTTTGATATACATGTTTCATGCGTGAGTAGACAGCAATATGTTGTGATTAGTAGATATGTCACGAAAGTAACATTAAATTAAACGTTAAATTATTACAACATACGTTAAGGCATAGTTCTTGTCCCGAACCTGTTTTAAATCGTTAAGGCGAGAGTTCTTATCTCAAATTGGTTTTAAATCGCTAGTTACCAATTAATATGATTAAAATATTATGTTAAGCACCAATTAATGAGTAGTGGCAAAATATGTAATAAATCTAGTAAAGAGATGACTTTTACCTAGAGAATGTGAGAATGAATATGGTGTTGCCACATAAGAAATGACATTTTGGTTAATAATACATGAGCATAAGTTTAGTCTTAAAAAAATGTTCATCTTTTAATATAAATAAAAGGGATTAACAGGGGCACGGTACATGATGGGATTCTTGAAAGGCACGGCACGAAGGAGTAAATGGGTTTTGCTCATTAGTGAGTATTCGATTACTGTGTTGTTACTTGTGCAGTACCCGAAATATAAGGTGATTGATTTGTTCTTGAGAGTGTTTTGGAGATGATAAAGACAGAAGAAGAAGAAGACTGGTTGGTTCCTTTGGTATTCTCTTACATTAACTTGTGAAACAGTTATCTTTGGCTTGTAATATAAAATCTTAAATGCCACTGTTTATCATTGACCAGTCTCCATTGTTGTGGCTTTAAAGAACATACTAGGTGATAATCCGCGCAGGGCGCGGAGCGAAGAAATTATTAATGTATTATAAATTTTAATATGTAGACATAATTAAAATTATAGGCATAGTAAGAAAAAAATATATGTAAGAAAGTACGGTTTATGCCTAGGAATTTTAGTATGTGAATATAAATTTACATGCGATGGTCATGAGCATTAAATTGTATATTTGTTTGCATGCGGGTAAATTATAAATATAATATTAAATGAAAAATCCTCAATAGTCTAATAAAATATTAAAAGAACAATGTATAAAAAAACAAAAGAAAATTAAACATTCAGACAAAATAACTGCTGCCAAATTACCCATATGTTTTTTTGTGTTTGCTTGTATCAGTTGCTTAAGGAGTTTAGAGAAAGAGGGATGGTGAGGAGATGGATACGAATTGCTCTCCTATTTATATCAACACATCACATAGGTTTTTTACTCAAACGATGCCCATGTACCATGAAAGAGAGTTAAATATACATTAATACATTAATACAAATGTAGAATGTTTTAGAAATTTTAAACCAACACTAAAGATCATAGGCTTCAGTATATAGAACATTTACCAGAAAATTCAATATTTTCGTAAGGGTTAACACATAGATTTAGAGAAAAATTCAAAAATATGAAAATATTATTTTAATGCATATTTGTATCCTTCACTAACATATGATGAATGTAAAAGAGGTTTGAAACTTTTGTTGTCTCTGTTTCTCTAGAAAATAGCGATTTTATAGTGGTTAGTCCACAAATTTAGAGAGTACTATGAAGTTTTACTAAATTAATTGACAAAAAAATTCAAACGATGCCCATGTACCATGAAAGAGAGTTTAATATACATTAATACAAATGTAGAATGTTTTAGAAATTTCAAAACAACACTAAAGATCATAGGCTTCAGTATATCGAATATTTACCGGAAAACTCAATATTTTCGTAGGGCTTAACAAATTTATTTTGAGAAAAAATCAAAAATATGAAAATATTGTTTTAATGCATAATTTCATCTTTCACTAACATATGATGAATGTCAAAGAGGTTTGGAACTTTTGTTGTCTTCGGTTCTCTATAAAATAGCAATTTTATAGTGGTTAGTCCACCAATTTAAGAAGTATTATGAAGTTTTACTAAATTGATTGACAAAAAATTTAAACGATGCCCATATACAATGAAAGAGAGTTTACTATACATTAATACAAATGTATAATGTGTTTGATATTATAAAACAATACTAAAGATCATAGGCTTCAATGTATAGAATATTTACCGAAAAATTCAATATTTTCGTAGGGGTTAAGTTAACACATTGATTTTGAAAAAAAAACAAAAATATGAAAAAACTGTTTTAATACATAGTTGCATCCTTCACAAAAATATGATAAACGTCAAAGAGGTTTGAAACTTTTGTTATCTCCGTTTCTCTAGAAAATAGCGATTTTATAGTGGTTAGTCCACAAATTTAGGGAGTATTATGAAGTTTTACTAAATTAATTGACATAAAATTAAAACGATGCTCATGTAACATGAAAGAAAGTTTAATATATATTAATACAAATGTAGAATGTTTTAGAAATTTTAAAACAACACTAAAGATCATAGGCTTCAGTATATGGAACATTTACCAGACAACTCAATATTTTCGTAGGAGTTAACACATATATTTTGAACATATATTTTGAGAAAAATTCAAAAATATGAAAATACTGTTTTAATGCATAGTTACATCTTTCACTAACATATGATGAATGTCAAAGAGGTTTGAAACTTTTGTTGTCTTCGTTTCTCTATAAAATAGCGATTTTATATTGGTTAGTCCACCAATTTAGGGAGTATTATAAAGTTTTACTAAATTAAATGACGAAAAATTAAAACAATGCCAATGTACAATGAAAGAGAATAGACATTAATACAAATTTAGAATGTGTTAAATTTTTCAAAACAACAGTAAAGATTATAGGCTTCAGTATATAGAACATTTACCGGAAAACTCAATATTTTTGTAGGGGTTAACACATATATTTTGAGAAAAATTCAAAAAATGAAAATACTGTTTTAATGCATAGTTGCATCATTCACTAACATATGATGAATGTCAGAGTGGTTTGAAACTTTTGATGTCTCCGTTTCTCTAGAAAATAGCGATTTTATAGTGGTTAGTCCACCAATTTAGGGAATATTATGAAGTGTTACTAAATTAAATGACAAAAAATGAAACGAAGCCCATGTTCAATGAAAGAGAGTTTAATAGACATTAATACAAATTTAGAATGTGTTAAATTTTTCAAAACAACAGTAAAGATTATAGGCTTCAGTATATAGAACATTTACCGGAAAACTCAATATTTTTGTAGGGGTTAACACATATATTTTGAGAAAAATTCAAAAAATGAAAATACTGTTTTAATGCATAGTTGTATCTTTCACTAACATATGATGGAGGTCAAAGAGGTTTGGAACTTTTGTTGTCTTCGTTTGTCAAGAAAATAACAATTTTATAGTGGTTAGTCTACCAATTTAGGGAGTATTATGAAGTTTTACTAAATTAATTGACAAAAAATTAAAACGATGCCCATATACATTGAAAGAGAGTTTAATATACATTAATAAAAATGTAGAAAATGTTTGATGTTGTAAAACAACACTAAAGATCATAGGCTTCAGTATATAGAATATTTACCAAAAAATTCAATTTTTTCGTAGGGGTTAACACATAGATTTTGAAAAAAAAACAAAAATATGAAAATACTTTTTTAATGCATAGTTGCATCATTCACAAACATATGATAAACGTCAAAGAGGTTTGAAACTTTTGTTCTCTCCGTTTCTCTAGAAAATAGCGATTTTATAGTGTTTCGACCACCAATTAATGGAGTATTATGAAGTTTACTAAATTAAATGACAAAAAATCAAAACGATGCCCATGTAAAGAAAGAGAGTTTAATATACATTAATACAAATGTAGAATGTGTTTAGAAATTTTAAAACAACACTAAAGATCATTGGCTTCAGTATATAGAACATTTACCGAAATACTCGATATTTTCGTAGGGGTTAACACATAGATTTAGAGAAAAAATTTCAAAAATATGAAAATATTGTTTTAATGCATAGTTGCATTATTCACTAACATATGATGAATGTTAAAGAGGTTTGGGACTTTTGGTGTCTCCGTTTCTCTAGAAAATAGCTATTTTATAGTGGTTAGTCCACAAATTTAGTGAGTATTATGAAGTTTTACTAAATTAATGGAAAAAAAATTAAAACGATGCCCATGTACCATGAACGAGAGTTAAATACACATTAATACATTAATACAAATGTAGAATGCTTTATAAATTTTAAACCAACACTAAAGATCATAGGCTTCAGTATATAGAACGTTTACCGGAAAATTCAATATTTTCGTTAGGGTTGTTAACACATAGATTTAGAGAAGAATTCAAAAATATGAAAATTGTTTTAATGAATATTTGCATCCTTCACTACCATATGATGAATGTAAAAGAGGTTTGGAACTTTTGTTGTCTCCGTTTCTCTAGAAAATAGCGATTTTATAGTTGTTAGTCCACAAATTTAGGGCGTACTATGAAGTGTTACTAAATTAATTGTCATAAAAATAAAACGATGCCTATGTAACATGAAAGAAAGTTTAATATATATTAATACAAATGTAGAATGTTTTAGAAATTAAAAAAAACACTAAAGATCATAGGCTTCAGTATATAGAACATTTACCAGAAAACTCAATATTTTCGTAGGAGTTAACACATATATTTTGAACATATATTTTGAGAAAAAATCAAAAATTCAAAAATACTGTTTTAATGCATAGTTGAATCTTTCACTAACATATGATGAAAGTCAAAGAGGTTTGGAACTTTTATTGTCTTCGTTTCTCTATAAAATAGAAATTTTATATTGGTTAGTCCACCAATTTAGGGAGTATTATAAAGTTTTACCAAATTAAATGACAAAAAATTAAAACTATGCCAATGTACAATGAAAGAGAGTTTATTATACATTAATACAAATTTAGAATGTGTTTAGAAATTTTAAAAAAACAATAAAGATCATTGGCTTCGGTATATTAAACATTTACCGAAAAATTTAATATTTTCGTAGGGGTTAACACATAGATTTCGAAAAAAAATCAAAATATGAAAATACTGTTTTAATGCATAGTTGCATCATTCACTAACATATGATGAATGTCAGAGTGGTTTGAAACTTTCTTGTCTCTGTTTCTCTAGAAAATAACGATTTTATAGTGGCTAGTCCACCAATTTAGGGAATATTATGAAGTGTTACTAAATTAATTGACCAAAAATGAAACGACGCCCATGTTCAATGAAAGAGATTTTAATATACATTAGTACAAATGTAGAATATGTTAAAATTTTTAAAACAACAGTAAAGATTATAGGCTTCAGTATATAGAACATTTACCGGAAAACTAAATATTTTCGTAGGGCACATATATTTTGAGAAAATTTCAAAAAATGAAAATACTGTTTTAATGCATAGTTGTATCTTTCACTAACATATGATGGAGGTCAAAGAGGTTTGGAACTTTTGTTGTCTTCGTTTCTCTATAAAATAGCAATTTTATAGTGGTTAGTCCACAAATTTAGGGAGTACTATGAAGTTTTACTAAATTAATTGACAAAAAAATAAAACGATGCTTATATATAGTGAAAGAGAGTTTAATATACATTAATAAAAATTTAGAATGTGTTTGATATTTTAAAACAACACTAAAGATCATAGGCTTCACTGTATAGAATATTTACGGAAAAATTCAATATTTTTGTAGGGGTTAACACATAGATTTTGAAAAAAAATCAAAAAAATGAAAATACTTTTTAATGCATAGTTGTATCCTTCACCAAGATATGTTAAACGTCAAAGAGGTTTGGAGGTTTGGAACTTTTGTTCTCTCCGTTTCTCTAGAAAATAGCGATTTTTTAGTGTTTAGACCACCAATTAATGGACTATTATGAAGTTTACTAAATTAAATGACAAAAAAACAAAACGATGTCCATGTACAATGAAAGAGAGTTTAATATACATTAATATAAATGTAGAAAGTGTTTTGAAATTTTAAAACAACACTAAATATCATTGGCTTTAGTATATAGAACATTTACTGAAATACTCGATATTTTCGTAGGGGTTAACAAATAGATTTAGAGAAAAAAATTCAAAAATATAAAAATATTGTTTTAATACATAGTTGCATCATTCACTAACATATGATGAATGTCCAAGAGGTTTGAAACTTTTGTTGTGTCTCTAGAAAATAGCGATTTTATAGTGGTTAGTCCACAAATTTAGGGAGTACTATGAAGTATTACTAAATTAATTGACAAAAAATTCAAACGATGTCAATGTACCATGAAAGAGAGTTATTAATACATTAATACAAATGTAGAATGTTTTAGAAATTTTAAACCAACACTAAAGATCATAGGCTTCAGTATATAGAACATTTACCGGAAAATTCAATATTTTCGTAAGGGTTAACACGTAGATTTAGAGAAAATTCAAAAATATAAAATATTTTTTAATGCATATTTGCATCCTTCACTAACATATGATGAAGGTAAAAAAGGTTTGAAACTTTTGTTGTCTCCGTTTCTCTAGAAAATAGCGATTTTATAGTGGTTAGTCCACAAATTTAGGGAGTACTATGAAGTATTACTAAATTAATTGACAAAAAATTCAAACGATGTCAATGTACCATGAAAGAGAGTTTAATATACATTAATACAAATGTAGAATGTTTTAGAAATTTTAAAACAACACTAAAGATCATAGGCTTCAGTATATAGAACATTTACCGGAAAACTCAATATTTTCGTAGGGGTTTACACATAGATTTAGAGAAAAATTCAAAAATACGAAAATACTGTTTTAATACATAGTTGCATCTTTCACTAACATATTATGAATGTCAAAGAGGTTTGGAACTTTTGTTGTCTCCGTTTCTCTAGAAAATAGCGATTTTATAGTTGTTAGTCCACCAATTTAAGGAGTATTATAAAGTTTTACTAAATTAAAGGAAAAAAAATTAAAACTATGCCCATGTACAATGAAAGAGAGTTTATTATACATTAATACAAATGTATAATGTGTTTTAATATTTTAAAACAACACTAAAGATCATAGGCTTCAATATATAGAACATTTACCGAAAAATCAATATTTTCGTAGGGGGGTGGTTAACACATAGATTTAGAGAAAAACTCAAAAATATGAAAATACTGTTTTAATGCGTACTTGCATCATTCACTAACATATGATGAATGTCAAAGAGGTTTGGAAATTTTGTTGTTTCCGTTTCTCTAGAAAATAGAGATTTTATAGTTGTCAGTCCACCAATTTAGTAAGTATTATGAAGTGTTACTAAATTAATTGACAAAAAATGAAATGACGCTCATGTTCAATGAAAGAGAGTTTAATATACATTAATACAAATTTAAAATGTTTTATAAATTTTAAAACAACACTAATGATCATAGGCTTCAGTATATAGAACATTTACCGGAAAACTCAATATTTTCGTAGGAGTTAACACATATATTTTGAGAAAAATTCGAAAATATGAAAATATTGTTTTAATGCATAGATGCATATTTCACTAACATACGATGAATGTCAAAGAGGTTTGGAACATTTGTTGTTTTCGTTTCTCTATAAAATAGAGATTTTATAGTGGTTAGTCCACCAATTTAGGGACTATTATGAAGTTTTACTAAATTGATCGACAAAAAATTAAAACTATGCCCATGTACAACGAAAGAGAGTTTATTATACATTAATACAAATGTAGATTGTGTTTAAATTTTTTAAAACAACACTAAAGATCATAGGCTTCAGTATATATAACATTTACCGAAAACTCAATATTTTCGTAGGGGGTTACACATAGATTTAGAGAAAAATTCTGAAATATGAAAATATTGTTTTAATTCATATTTTTATCCTTCACTAACATATTATGAATGTAAAAGAGGTTTGAAACTTTTGTTGTCTCCGTTTCTCTAGAAAATAGCGATTTTATAGTGGTTAATCCACAAATTTAGGGAGTACTACGAAGTTTTACTAAATTAATTGGCAAAAAATTCAAACGATGCCCGTGTACCATGAAAGAGAGTTTGATATACATTAATACAAATGTAGAATGTTTTAGAAATTTTAAAACAACACTAAAGATCATAAGCTTCAGTGTATAAAACAGTTACCGGAAAACTCAATATTTTCGTAGGGTTAACACATAGATTTAGAGAAAAATTCAAAAATATGAAAATACTGTTTTAATACATAAGCAATGTATCCCGTCTTCGTTGTGTATTCTCCAGTTGGAGATTGTAACCACATAAGCTTGTTTGGGGCTCCTGTTAGGCTTTGCTTGATTGATCTGATGCGATGTTCCTCACAGGGGAGAACTTGACGAATCTTTTCCACGTCCCATTCGTTTTTTCCGGGTAAAAAGAGCTCAGAAACTGAGATATTGATTAGAGCTTCCGGGGCTGGTCCCATTGGTCTCTCTTGTCGAGAAAGGCTGAGCCAAGGAGCCTCCCATATGTTTAAATTTTCACCATTTCCCACTGCCCATCCAGCGTTCTCCATGATCAAATCCCTTCCATTCATGATACCTCTCCATCCATGAGAGCAGGAGCTACTCATTGAGCACGTAAGAAAATCCCCAGCGGGACAGTATTTTCCCAATAATATTCTGGCGAACAGAGAATCTGGCTTGCGAATAATTCTCCAGCTAAGCTTGGTGAGGAAAGCATCATTGATACTTTGAATGTCCCTGAAGTCTAAACCCCCGTGTTCTACGGGTTGGATCATCTTGGTCCATGCGACCCAAGCGATGCTGCTGCTCCCTTCCCGTCTGTCCCACCAGAAATGGGTCAAGGCCGACTGAATCTGCTTGCAAAGAGACACTGGCAGTTCAAAACACTGCATAGCATGGGATGGGATCGGAGATAAGACACTCTTCAGCATCGTCATCTTTCCTGCAGTGGAGAGAAATCTGTTGGACCATCCCGATGCTTTTTGCTTTATTCTGTCGACAATGGAGGCAAAATGATCCCTTTTTTTCCTGCCAAACAGCTCTGGTAACCCGAGGTATTTACCAGTCCCACCTTCTTGCTGTATCGCCATAATGTTCTTGACCGTATCTTTCAAGTGCAGCGGAGTTCTTTTTGCAAAGGTAATGGATGACTTTTCCGGGTTAATGGTTTGACCCGATGCCTCTTTGTAACGTTGCAGAATCTGCTGGAGGGCTTTACTGCTTTTTGAGTCTGCTCTAAGAAAGAACATAGTATCATCGGCAAAGAGGAGGTGGTTTAGTCGGGGACTCCCCCGAGCTACACTGATTCCTTTTAGAGAACCCTCCGTTTGTGCCCTGTTACACAGGCCCGAGAGAACCTCACCACACAAAATGAATAAGTATGGTGAGAGGGGGTCTCCTTGACGAATTCCCCTACTCGGTGTGACTCTTCCTCTAGGCGAGCCGTTAATGAGGAAGGAGTATGTAACTGTCGATACACATTGCATCACCAACGCAATCCATTTTGGGTGAAAACCCAAGCGGTGCAGTACACTTCTGATAAAGTCCCACTCCAATCTATCATAGGCTTTGCTCATATCGGTTTTGACCGCCATATAGCACCGCTTCTCTGCATCCGAAGTTTTGAGATAGTGAAGAACCTCGTGTGTAATTAGTACATTGTCGGAGATTGCCCGGCCCGGTACGAATGCAGATTGGTTTTCAGAGATGATCCCGGAGAGGAGAGGTTGCAGTCGCTTCGTTAGTATCTTCGAGATTATCTTGTAATAGACATTGCACAAGGCAATAGGCCTATATTCACCCACTGTTTTGGGGCTCTGTACCTTCGGGATTAGGCAAATATGGGTTTCGTTGATCTTCGCTGGTAGCTTGTCCGTCAGGAATACCTCTTGAATCTCCTTAACTATCTCTGCTCCAATACTCTCCCAATTAGAGTGAAAAAAACTGGCCGAGAAGCCGTCTGGCCCGGGTGCCTTATCGGCATGGATAGAGAACACTGCATCCTTTATTTCCGTCAGCGAAGGACTCCGTATCAGTATGTCATTTTCATCAGCAGTCACCATTGGCGACAGGGCAAAGTTTACAGTCTCTTCACTTTGACCAGCTAGGGTAGTGAATAAGCTCTGGAAATAACTTACTATCACTTTAGCAATCTGATCTTCTTGGTAAACTGTTGTTCCATCATATTTATAGTGGTTAGTCCACAAATTTAGGGAGTATTATGAAGTTTTACTAAATTAATTGACAAAAAATTAAAACGATGCCAATGTACCATGAAAGAGAGTTAAATATACATTAATACATTAATACAAATGTAGAATGCTTTAGAAATTTTAAACCAACACTAAAGATCATAGGCTTTAGTATATAGAACATTTACCGAAAAATTCAATATTTTCGTTAGGGTTGTTAACCCATAGATTTAGAGAAAAATTCAAAAATATGAAAATTGTTTTAATGCATATTTGCATCCTTCACTAACATATGATGAATGTAAAAGAGGTTTGGAACTTTTGTTGTGTCCGTTTCTCAAGAAAATAACGATTTTATAGTTGTTAGTCCACAAATTTAGGGCGTACAATGAAGTGTTACTAAATTAATTGTCATAAAATTAAAACGATGCCCATGTAACATGAAAGAAAGTGTAATATACATTAATACAAATGTAGAATGTTTTAGAAATTTAAAAAACACTAAAGATCATCAGCTTCAGTATATAGAACATTTACCAGAAAACTCAATATTTTCGTAGGAGTTAACACATATATTTTGAACATATATGTTGAGAAAAAATCAAAAATATAAAAATATTGTTTTAATGCATAGTTGCATCTTTCACTAACATATGATGAATGTCAAAGAGGTTTGGAACTTTTGTTGTCTTCGTTTCTCTATAAAATTGAAAATTTATATTGGTTAGTCCACCAATTTATGGAGTATTATAAAGTTTTACTAAATTAAATGACAAAAAATTAAAACAATGCCAATGTACAATGAAAGATAGTTTATTATACATTAATACAAATGCAGAATGTGTTTAGAAATTTTAAAACAACAATAAAGATCATAGGCTTCGGTATATAAAACATTTACCGAAAAATTCAATATTTTTGTTGGGGTTAACAAATAGATTTCGAAAAAAATTCAAAATATGAAAATACTGTTTTAATGCATAGTTGCATCATTCACTAACATATGATGAATGTCAGAGTGGTTTGAAACTTTTGTTGTCTCCGTTTCTCTAGAAAATAGCGATTTTATAGTGGTTAGTACACCAATTTAGGGAATATTATGAAGTGTTACTAAATTAAATGACAAAAAATGAACGAAGCTCATGTTCAATGAAAGAGAGTTTAATAGACATTAATACACATTTAGAATGTGCTAAATTTTTCAAAACAACAGTAAAGATCATAGGCTTCAGTATATAGAACATTTACCGGAAAACTCAATATTTTCGTAGTGGTTAACACATATATTTTGAGAAAATTTCAAAAAAATGAAAACACTGTTTTAATGCATAGTTGTATCTTTCACTAACATATGATGGAGGTCAAAGAGGTTTGGAACTTTTGTTGTCTTCGTTTCTCTATAAAATAGCAATTTTATAGTGGTTAGTCTACCAATTTAGGGAGTATTATGAAGTTTTACTAAATTAATTGACAAAAAATTAAAACGATGCCCATATACATTGAAAGAGAGTTTAATATACATTAATAAAAATGTAGAAAGTGTTTTATATTGTAAAACAACACTAAAGATCATAGGCTTCAGTGTATAGAATATTTACCAAAAAATTCAATATTTTCGTAGGGGTTAGTTAACACATAGATTTTGAAAAAAAAATCAAAAATATGAAAATACCTTTTTAATGCATAGTTGCATCCTTCACCAACATATGATAAACGTCAAAGAGGTTTGAAACTTTTGTTCTCCCCGTTTCTGTAGAAAAAAGCGATTTTATAGTGTTTAGACCACCAATTAATGGAGTATTATGAAGTTTACTAAATTAAATGACAAAAAATCAAAACGATGCCCATGTAAAGAAATAGAGTTTAATATACATTAATACAAATGTAGAAAGTGTTTAGAAATTTTAAAACAACACTAAATATCATTGGCTTCAGTATATAGAACATTTACTGAAGTACTCGATATTTTCGTAGGGGTTAACACATAGATTTAGAGAAACAAAATTCAAAAATACGAAAATATTGTTTTAATGCATAGTTGCATCATTCACTAACATATGATGAATGTCAAAGAGGTTTGGAACTTTTGTTGTCTCCGTTTCTCTAGAAAATAGCTATTTTATAGTGGTTAGTCCACAAATTTAGGGAGTATTATGAAGTTTTACTAAATTAATTGACAAAAAATTAAAACGATGCCCATGTAACATGAAAGAGAGTTAAATATACATTAATACAAATGTAGAATGTTTTAGAAATTTTAAACCAACGCTAAAGATCATAGGCTTCAGTAAATAGAACATTTACTGGAAAATTCAATATTTTCGTAAGGGTTAACACATAGATTTATAGAAAAATTCAAAAATATAAAAATATTGTTTAATGCATATTTTCATCATTCACTAACATATGATGAATGTAAAAAAGGTTTGAAACTTTTGTTGTCTCCGTTTCTCTAGAAAATAGCGATTTTATAGTGGTTAGTCCACAAATTTAGGGAATACTATGAAGTTTTACTAAATTAATTGACAAAAAATTCAAACGATGCTAATGTACCATGAAAGAGAGTTTAATATACATTAATACAAATGTATAATGTTTTAGAAATTTTAAAACAACACTAAAGATCATAGGCTTCAGTGTATAGAACATTTACCAGAAAACTCAATATTTTCGTAGGGGTTAACACTTAGATTTAGAGAAATATTCAAAAATATGAAAATACTGTTTTAATGCATAGTTGCATCCGTCACTAACGTATGATGAATGTCAAAGAGGTTTGGAACTTTTGTTGTCTCTGTTTCTCTAGAAAATAGCGATTTTATAGTTGTTAGTCCACCAATTTAGGGAGTATTATAAAGTTTTACTAAATTAATTGACAAAAAAGTAAAACGATGCTCATGTACCATGAAAGAGAGTTAAATATACATTAATACATTAATACAAATGTAGGATGTTTTAGAAATTTTAAACCACCACTAAAGATCATAGGCTTCAGTATATAGAACATTTACCGGAAAATTCAATATTTTCGTAAGGGGTTTAACACATAGATTTAGAGAAAAATTCAAAAATATGAAAATACTGTTTTAATGCATAGTTGCATCCGTCACTAACGTATGATGAATGTCAAAGAGGTTTGGAACTTTTGTTGTCTCCATTTTTCTAGAAAATAGCGATTTTATAGTGGCTAGTCCACCAATTTAGGGAGTATTATAAAGTTTTACTAAATTAAAGGACAAAAAATTAAAACTATGCTCATGTACAATGTAAGAGAGTTTATTATACATAAATACAAATGTATAATGTGTTTAAAAATTTTAAAACAACACTAAAGATCATAGGCTTCAGTATATAGAACATTTACCGAAAAACTCAATATTTTCGTAGGGGGGGTGGTTAACACATAGATTTAGAGAAAAATTCAAAAATATGAAAATACTGTTTTAATGCGTAGTTGCATCATTCACTAACATATGATGAATGCCAAAGAGGTTTGGAACTTTTGTTGTCTCCGTTTCTCTAGAAAATAGCGATTTTATAGTGGCCAATCCACAAATTTAGGGAGTATTACGAAGTTTTACTAAATTAATTGACAAAAAATTCAAACAATGCCCATGTACCATGAAAGAGAGTTTGATATACATTAATACAAATGTAGAATGTTTTAGAAATTTTAAAACAACACTAATGGTCATAGGCTTCAGTATATAGAACATTTACCGAAAAACTCAATATTTTCGTAGGGGGGGTGGTTAACACATAGATTTAGAGAAAAATTCAAAAATATGAAAATACTGTTTTAATGCGTAGTTGCATCATTCACTAACATATGATGAATGCCAAAGAGGTTTGGAACTTTTGTTGTTTCCGTTTCTAAAGAAAATAGAGATTTTATAGTGGTTAGTCCACCAATTTAGTAAGTATTATGAAGTGTTACTAAATTAATTGACAAAAAATGAAATGACGCTCATGTTCAATGAAAGAGAGTTTAATATACCTTAATACAAATATAGAATGTTTTAGAAATTTTAAAACAACACTAAAGATCATAGGCTTCAGTATATAAAATAGTTACCGGAAAACACAATATTTTCGTAGGGTTAACACATAGATTTAGAGAAAAATTCAAAAATATGAAAATGTTGTTTTAATACATAGTTGCATCTTTCACTAATATATGATGAATGTCAAAGAGGTTTGGAAATTTTGTTGTCTCTGTTTCTCTAGAAAATAGAGATTTTGTAGTGGTTAGTCCACCAATTTAAGGAGTATTATAAAGTTTTACTAAATTAAAAGAAAAAAATTAAAACTATGCCTATGTACAATGAAAGAGAGTTTATTATACATTAATACAAATGTAGAATGTGTTAAAAAAATTTTAAAACAACACTAGAGATCATTGGCTTCAGTATATAGAACATTTACCGAAATACTCAATAATTTCGTAGGGGTTAACACATAGATTTGGAGAAAAATTCAAAAAATATGAAAATATTGTTTTAATGCATAGTTGCATCATTCACTAAAATATGATGAAAGTCAAAGAGGTTTGGAACTTTGGTTGTCTCCGTTTCTCTAGAAAATAGCTATTTTATAGTGGTTAGTCCACAAATTTAGGGAGTATTATAAAGTTTTACTAAATTAATTGACAAAAAATTAAAACGATGTCCATGTACCATGAAAGAGAGTTAAATATACATTAATACATTAATACAATTGTAGAATATTTTAGAAATTTTAAACCAACACTAAAGATCATAGGCTTCAGTATATAGAACATTTACCGGAAAATTCAATATTTTCGTAAGGGTTAGCACATAGATTTAGAGAAAAATTCAAAAATATGAAAATACTGTTTTAATGCATAGGTTCATCCGTCACTAAAATATGATGAATGTCAAAGAGGTTTGGAACTTTTGTTGTCTCCATTTCTCTAGAAAATAGCGATTTTATAGTGGTTAGTCCACCAATTTAGGGAGTATTATAAACTTTTACTAAATTAAAGGACAAAAAATTAAAACTATGCCCATGTACAATGAAAGAGAGTTTATTATACATTAATACAAATGTAGAATGTGTTTAAAATTTTTAAAACAACACCAAATATCATAGACTTCAGTATATAGAAAATTTACCAAAAAACTCAATATTTTCGTAGGGGTTAACACATAGATTTAGAGAAAATTCAAAAATATGAAAATACTTTTTTGATACAAAGTTGCATCATTCACTAACATATGATGAATGTCAAAGAGGTTTGGAACTTTTGTTGTTTCCGTTTCTCTAGAAAATAGAGATTTTATAGTGGTTAGTCCACCAATTTAGTAAGTATTATGAAGTGTTACTAAATTAATTGACAAAAAAATGAAAAGACGCTCATGTTCAATGAAAGAGAGTTTAATATACATTAATACAAATGCAGAATGTTTTGGAAATTGTAAAACAACACTAAAGATCATAGGCTTCAGTATATAGAACATTTACCGGAAAACTCAATATTTTTGTAGTGGGGGGTTAACACATATATTTTGGGAAAAAATCAAAAATATGAAAATACTGTTTTAATGCATATTTGCATCTTTCTGTAACCTATGACGAAGGTCAAATAGGTTTGGAACTTTTGTTGTCTTCGTTTCTTTATAAAATAGCGATTTTATAGTGGTTAGTCCAACAATTTAGGGAGTATCATAAAGTTTTACTAAATTAAATGACAAAAAATTAAAACTATGCCCATGTACAATGAAAGAGTGTTTATTATACATTAATACAAATGTAGAACGTGTTTAGAAATTTTAAAACAATAATAAAGATCATTTGCTTCAACATATAAAACATTTACCAAAAAATTCAATATTTTCGGAGGGGGTTAAAACATAGATTTCGAAAAAAATTCAAAAATATGAAAATATTATTTTAATATATAGTTGCATCTTTCACTAACATATGATGAATGTCAAAGAGGTTTGAAACTTTTGTTGTTTCTGTTTCTCTAGAAAATAGCGATTTTATTGTGGTTAGTCCACCTATTTAGGGAGTATTATAAAGTGTTACTAAATTAATTGACAAAAAATTAAAAACGATGCCCATGTACCATGAAAGAGAGTTTAATATACATTAATACATATGTAGAATGTCTTAGAAATTTTAAAACAACACTAAAGATCATAGGCTTCAGTACAATGAATATTTACCGGAAAACTAAATATTTTCGTAGGGGTTAACACGTTGATTTAGAGAAAAATTCAAAAATATGAAAATATTGTTTTAATGCATAGTTGCATCCTTCACTAACATATGATGAATGTCAAAGAGGTTTGAAACTTTTGTTGTCTTCGTTTCGCTAGAAAAATAGCGATTTTATAGCTGTTAGTCCACAAATTTAGGGACTATTATGAAGTTTTACTAAATTAATTGAAAAAATTAAAATGATGCACATGTACCATGAAAGAGAGATTAATATACATTAATACAAACTTAGAATGTTTTAGAATTTTTAAAACAATACTAAAGATCATAGGCTTTAGTATATAGAACATTTACCGGAAAACTCAATATTTTCTTAGGAGTTAAAACATATATTTTGAGTAAAATTCAAAAATATGAAAAATATTTTTTCAAAAATATTGTGAAAATATTGCATCTTTCACTAACATATGATGAATGTCAAAGAGGTTTGGAACTTTTGTTGTCTTCGTTTCTCTATAAAATAGCGATTTTATAGTGGTTAGTCCACCAATTTAGAAAGTATTATAAAGTTTTACAAAATTAAAAGACAAAAAATTAAAACTATGTCCATGTACAATGAAAGAGAGTTTAATATACATTAATACAAATTTAGAATGTGTTTAAAAATTTTAAAACAACACTAAAGATCATAGGCTTCAGTATATAAAACATTTACCGAAAAATTTAATATTTTCGTAGGTGTTAACACATATATTTTGAGAAAAATTCAAAAATATGAAAATACTGTTTTAATGCATAGTTGCATCTTTCACTAACATATGATGAATGGCAAAGAGGTTTGGAACTTTTGTTGTCTTCGTTTCTATATAAAATAGTGATTTTATAGTGTTTAGCCCACCAATTAATAGAGTACTATGAAGTTTACTAAATTAAATGACAAAAAATCAAAACGATGCCCATGTATAATGAAAGAGAGTTTAATATACATTAATACAAATTTAGATTGTGTTTAAAAATTTTAAAACAACACTAAAGATCATAGGCTTCAATATATATAACATTTACCGAAAAACTCAATATTTTCGTAGGGGGTTAGTAAACACATAGATTTAGAGAAAAAATCAGAAATATGAAAATTTTGTTTTAATTCATATTTTTATCCTTCACTAACATAAGATGGATGTCAATGAGGTTTGAAACTTTTGTTGTATACGTTTCTCTATAAAATAGCAATTTTATAGTGGTTTGTCCACCAATTTAGGGAGTATTATGAAGTTTTACTAAATTAATTGACAAAAAATTAAAACGATGCCCATATACAATGAAAGAGAGTTTAATATACATTAATCCAAATGTAGAATGTGTTTGATATTTTAAAACAACACTAAAAATCATAGGCTTCAGTGTATAGAATATTTACCGAAAAATTTAATATTTTCGTAGGGGTTAACACATAGATTTTGAAAAAAAATCAAAAATATGAAAATACTGTTTTAATGCATAGTTGCATCCTTCACCAAGATATGATAAACGTCAAAGAGGTTTGCAACTTTTTATCTCTCCGTTTCTGTAGAAAAAAGCGATTTTATAGTGTTTAGACCACCAATTAATGGAGTATTATGAAGTTTACTAAATTAAATGACAAAAAAATCAAAACGATGCCCATGTACAATGAAAGAGAGTTTAATATACATTAATACAAATGTAGATTGTGTTTAAAAATTTTAAAACAACAATAAAGATTATAGGCTTCAGTATATATAACATTTACCGAAAAACTCAATATTTTCGTAGGGGGTTAACACATAGATTTAGAGAAAAATTCAGAAATATTAAAATATTGTTTTAATTCATATTTTTATCCTTCACTAACCTATGATGAATGTCAAATAGGTTTGGAACTTTTGTTGTCTTCGTTTCTATATAAAATAGCGTAAAACATTAAAACTATGCTCATGTACAATGAAAGAGAGTTTATTATACATTAATACCAATGTAGAATGTGTTTAGAAATTTTAAAACAACAATAAAGATTATAGGCTTCAATATATAAAACATTTACCGGAAAATTCAATATTTTCGTAGGGTTTCAAAAAAAATTCAAAAATATGAAAATATTGTTTTAATGCATAGTTGCATCATTCACTAACATATGATGAATGTCAAAGAGGTTTGAAACTTTTGTTGTCTCCGTTTTTCTAGAAAATAGCGATTTTATAGTGGTTAGTCCACCAATTTAGGGAGTATTATGAAGTGTTACTAAATTAATTGACAAAAAAATAAAACGATGCCCATGTACCAATTAAAGAGAGTTTAATATAAATTAATACATATGTAGAATGTCTTTTAAATTTTAAAAGAACACTAAAGATCATAGGCTTCAGTACATAGAACATTTGCCAGAAAACTCAATATTTTCGTAGGGGTTAACACATTGATTTAGAAAAAAATTCAAAATTCTAAAAATATTATTTTAATACATAGTTGCATCCTTCACTAACATATGATGAATGTCAAAGAGGTTTGGAACTTTTGTTGTCTTCGTTTCTCTAGAAAATAGCGATTTTATAGTGGTTAGTCCACCAATTTAGTTAGTATTATGAAGTGTTACTAAATTAATTGACAAAAAAATAAAACGATGCCCATGTACCAATTAAAGAGAGTTTAATATAAATTAATACATATGTAGAATGTCTTTTAAATTTTAAAAGAACACTAAAGATCATAGGCTTCAGTACATAGAACATTTGCCAGAAAACTCAATATTTTCGTAGGGGTTAACACATTGATTTAGAAAAAAATTCAAAATTCTAAAAATATTATTTTAATACATAGTTGCATCCTTCACTAACATATGATGAATGTCAATGAGGTTTGGAACTTTTGTTGTCTTCGTTTCTCTAGAAAATAGCGATTTTATAGTGGTTAGTCCACAAATTTAGGGAGTATTATGAAGTTTTACTTAATTTATTGACAAAAAATTAAAACGATGCACATGTACCATTAAAAAGAAATTAATATACATTAATACAAATGTAGAATGTTTTAGACTTTTTAAAACAATAATAAAGATCATAGGCTTTACTATATAGAACATTTACCAGAAAACTCAATATTTTCGGAGAAGTTAACACATATATTTTGAGTAAAATTCAAAAATATGAAAATATTTTTTTAATGCATAGTTGCATCTTTCACTAACATATGATGAATGTCAAAGAGGTTTGGAACTTTTGTTGTCTTCGTTTCTCTATAAAATAGCGATTTTATGGTGGTTAGTCCACCAATTTAAGGAGTATTATAAAGTTTTACTAAATCAAAAGACAAAAAATTAAAACTATGCCCATGTACAATGAAAGAGAGTGTAATATAAATTAATATGGGGTTTACACATATATTTTGCGCAAAATTCAAAAATATGAAAATATTTTTTTAATGCATATTTTCATCTTTCACTAATATATGATGAATGTCAAATAGGTTTGGAACTTTTGTTGTCTTCGTTTCTCTATAAAATAGCGATTTTATAGTGGTTAGTACACCAATTTAGGGAATATTATGAAGTTTTACTAAATTAATTGACAAAAAATTAAAACGATGCCCATATACAATTAAGGAGAGTTTAATATGCATTAATACAAATGTAGAATGTGTTTGATATTTTAAAACAACACTAAAGATCATAGGCTTTAGTGTATAGAATATTTACCAAAAATTCAATATTTTCGTAGGGGTTAACACATAGATTTTGAAAAAAAATCAAAAATATGAAAATATTGTTTTAATGCATAGTTGCATCCTTAATTAACATATGATAAACGTCAAAGAGGTTTGGAACTTTTGTTCTCTCTGTTTCTCTAGAAAATAGCGATTTTATAGTGTTTAGACCACCAATTAATGGAGTATTATGAAGTTTACTAAATTAAATGACAAAAAATCAAAACGATGCACATGTACGATGAAAAAGAGATTAATATACGTTAATACAAATGTGGAATGTGTTTAGAAATTTTAAAACAACACTAAAGATCATTGGCTTCAGTATATAGAACATTTATCGAAATACTCAATATTTTCGTAGGGGTTAACACATAGATTTAGAGAAAAATTCAAAAATATGAAAATACTGTTTTAATGCATAGTTGCATCCTTCACTAACATATTATGAATGTCAAAGAGGTTTGGAACTTTTGTCGTTTCCGTTTCTCTAGAAAATAGCTATTTTATAGTGGTTAGTCCACAAATTTAGGGAGTATTATGAAGTTTTATTAGATTAATTGACAAAAAATTAAAACGATGCCCATATACCATGAAAGAGAGTGTAATATACATTAATACAAATGTAGAATGGTTTAGAAATTTTAAAACAACACTAAAGATCATAGGCTTCAGTATATAAATAATTTACCGGAAAACTCAATATTTTCGTAGGAGTTAACACATATATTTTGAGAAAAATTCAAAAATATGAAAATATTGTTTTAATGCATATTTGCATCCTTCACTAACATATGATGAATGTAAAAGAGGTTTGGAACTTTTGTTGTCTCTGTTTCTCTATAAAATAGCTATTTTATAGTGGTTAGTCCACAAATTTAGGGAGTATTATGAAGTTTTACTAAATTAATTGACAAAAAATTAAAAAGCTGCCCATATACCATGAAAGAGAGATTAATATACATTAATACAAATGTAGAATGGTTTAGAAATTTTAAAACAACACTAAAGATCATTGGCTTCAGTATATAGAACATTTATCGAAATACTCAATATTTTCGTAGGGGTTAACACATAGATTTTGAAAAAAAATCAAAAATATGAAAATATTGTTTTAATGCATAGTTGTATTCTTCACCAACATATGATAAACGTCAAAGAGGTTTTGGAACTTTTGTTCTCTCCGTTTCTCTAGAAAATAGTGATTTTACAGTGTTTAGACCACCAATTAATGGAGTATTATGAAGTTTACTAAATTAAATGACAAAAAATCAAAACGATGCCCAGGTACGATGAAAGAGAGTTTAATATACATTGATACAAATGTAGAATGTGTTTAGAAATTTTAAAACAACACTAAAGATCATTGGCTTCAGTATATAGAACATTTATCTAATTACTCAATATTTTCGTAGGGGTTAACACATAGATTTATAAAAAAATTCAAAAATATGAAAATACTGTTTTAATGCATAGTTGCATCATTCACTAATATATTATGAATGTCAAAGAGGTTTGGAACTTTTGTTGTCTCNGAATAACGATTTTATAGTGGTTAGTCCAACAATTTAGGGAGTATTATGAAGTTTTACTAAATTAATTGACAAAAAATTAAAACGATACCCATGTACAATGAAAGAGAGTTTATTATACATTAATACAAATGTTAGAATGTCTTTTAAATTTTAAAACAACACTAAAGATCATAGGCTTCTGTACATAGAACATTTGCCGAAAAAATCAATATTTTCGTAGGGGTTAACACATAGATTTATAAAAAAATTCAAAAATATGAAAATACTGTTTTAATGCATAGTTGCATCATTCACTAATATATTATGAATGTCAAAGAGGTTTGGAACTTTTGTTGTCTCCGTTTCTCTAGAAAATAACTATTTTATAGTGGTTAGTCCACAAATTT
>NC_027752.1:126659-128172 GCF_000695525.1 Brassica oleracea var. oleracea
ATTCACTAACATATGATGAATGTCAAAGAGGTTTGAAACTTTTGTTGTCTTCGTTTCTCTTGAAAATAGCGATTTTATAGTGGTTAGTCCACAAATTTAGGGAGTATTATGAAGTTTTACTAAATTAATTGACATAAAATTAAAACGATGTCCGTGTACCATGAAAGAGAGTTTAATATACATTAATACAAATGTAGAATGTCTTTTAAATTTTAAAACAACACTAAAGATCATAGGCTTCAGTACATAGAACATTTGCCGGAAAACTCAATATTTATGTAGGGGTTAACACATTGATTTAGAAAAAAATTCAAAAATATAGAAATATTATTTTAATGCATAGTTGCATCCTTCACTAACATATGATGAATGTCAAAGAGGTTTGGAACTTTTGTTGTCTTCGTTTCTCTATAAAATAGCGATTTTATAGTGGTTAATCCACCAATTTAAGGCGTATTATAAAGTTTTACTAAATTAAAAGACAAAAAATTAAAACTATGCCCATGTACAATGAAAGAGAGTTTAATATAAATTAATATAAATGTATAATGTGTTTAAAAATTTTAAAACAACACTAAAGATCATAGGCTTCAGTACATAGAACATTTGCCGGAAAACTCAATATTTATGTAGGGGTTAACACATTGATTTAGAAAAAAATTCAAAAATATAGAAATATTATTTTAATGCATAGTTGCATCCTTCACTAACATATGATGAATGTCAAAGAGGTTTGAAACTTTTGTTGTCTTCGTTTCTCTTGAAAATAGCGATTTTATAGTGGTTAGTCCACAAATTTAGGGAGTATTATGAAGTTTTACCAAATTAATTGACAAAAAATTAAAACGATGCACATGTACCATTAAAGAGAGATTAATATACATTAATACAAATGTAGAATGTCTTAGAATTTTTAAAACAATACTAAAGATCATAGGCTTTAGCATATATAACATTTACCTGAAAACTTAAATATTTTCGGAGAAGTTAACACATATATTTTGAGTAAAATTCAAAAATATGAAAATATTGTTTTAATGCATAGTTGCATCTTTCACTAACATATGATAAATGTCAAAGAGGTTTGGAACTTTTGTTGTCTTCGTTTCTCTATAAAATAGCGATTTTATAGTGGTTAATCCACCAATTTAAGGCGTATTATAAAGTTTTACTAAATTAAAAGACAAAAAATTAAAACTATGCCCATGTACAATGAAAGAGAGTTTAATATAAATTAATATAAATATAGAATGTGTTTAAAAATTTTAAAACAACACTAAAGATCAAAAGAGAGTTTAATATACATTAATACAAATTTAGAATGTGTTTAGAAATTTTTAAAACAACACTAAAGATCATAGGCTTCAGTATATAAAACATTTACTGAAAATTTCAATATTTTCGTAGGGACACATAGATTTTGAAAAAAAATCAAAAATATGAAAATACTGTTTTAATGCATAGTTGCATCATTCACTAACATATGATGAATGTCAAAGAGGTTTGGAACTTT
>NC_027752.1:128345-129531 GCF_000695525.1 Brassica oleracea var. oleracea
CGGAAAACTCAATATTTTCGTAGGGGTTTACACATATATTTTGCGCAAAATTCAAAAATATGAAAATATTGTTTTAATGCATATTTGCATCTTTTACTAACATATGATGAATGTCAAAGAGGTTTGTAACTTTTGTTGTCTTCGTTTTTCTATAAAATAGCAATTTTATAGTGGATAGTACACCAATTTAGAGAGTATTATGAAGTTTTACTAAATTAATTGATAAAACATTTTTAGAGAAACGAAGACAACAAAAATTTCAAACTTCTTTAACATCAATCATATGTTAGTGAAAGATACAACTATGCATTAAAACAGTATTTTCATTTTTTGAAATTTTCTCAAAATATATGCGTTAACCCCTACGAAAATATTGAGTTTTCCGTTAAATGTTCCATATGCTGAAGCCTATGATCTTTACTGTTGTTTTAAAAATTTTAACACATTCTACATTTGTATTAATGTATATTAAACTCTCTTTCATTGAACATGGGCGTCATTTCATTTTTTGTCAATTAATTTAGTAACACTCATAATATTCCCTAAATTGGTGGATTAACCACTATAAAATCGCTATTTTCTAGAGAAACGGAGACAACAAAAGTTTCAAACCACTCTGACATTCATCATATGTTAGTGAATAATGCAACTATGCATTAAAACAGTATTTTCATATTTTGAATATTTTTCGAAATCTATGTGTTAACCCCTACGAAAATATTGAATTTTTCGGTAAATGCTTTATATACCGAAGCCTATGATCTTTATTGTTGATTTAAAATTTCTAAACACATTCTACATTTGTATTAATGTATAATAAACTCTCTTTCATTGTACATTGGCATATTTTTAATTTTTTGTCATTTAATTTAGTAAAACTTTATAATACTCTCTAAATTGGTGGACTAACCAATATAAAATCGCTATTTTATAGAGAAACAAAGACAACAAAAGTTCCAAACCTCTTTGACATATAATATATGTTAGTGAAAGATGCAACTATGCATTAAAACAATATTTTTATATTTTTGATTTTTTCTCAAAATATATGTTCAAAATATATGTGTTAACTCCTACGAAAATATTGAGTTTTCTGGTAAATGTTCTATATACTGAAGCCTATGATCTTTAGTGTTGTTTTAAAATTTCTAAAACATTCTACATTTGTATTAATGTATATTAAACT
>NC_027752.1:129685-165359 GCF_000695525.1 Brassica oleracea var. oleracea
AAAAATGTTTGAATGTAACTATGGGTCTGAATTATACTCGATATCAAAGCCAGTTTAAAAAATGTTTGAATGTAACTATGGGTCTGAATTATACTCGATATCAAAGCCAGTTTAAAAAATGTTTGAATGTAACTATGGGTCTGAATTATACTCGATATCAAAGCCAGTTTAAAAAATGTTTGAATGTAACTATGGGTCTGAATTATACTCGATATCAAAGCCAGTTTAAAAAATGTTTGAATGTAACTATGGGTCTGAATTATACTCGATATCAAAGCCAGTTTAAAAAATGTTTGAATGTAACTATGGGTCTGAAAAGGTTTATGATCATACTTGATATCAAAACCGGTTTAAAAACTTCATACGGCAATCACGTCAATTATTGCCAATTCATATAGACGTAAAAAAAGAGTGATTGGTTTGGTCATAATATTTTCTGACCAAACCACATTCCACAGGAACAAGTTTGATATTCTCTCCTCTCTCTAGAGTTTCGGCTATGTCTCTTTCTTCTAGAGTTTGGGTCGGTTATGGACCGAGCCGGTTATGGACATTCATCACTTGATTTATAACATTCCCCCTTGGATGCAATAACCATACATGATTGTAATACGCTTCACGTTGCCTCATTAAAACCTTATCAGGAAAATCCAGTGGGACAAAACCATGATGAAGAAAAAAAAGTACAACACGTACTACTCCCCCTGATGTGAACCTCAGTGGAAGTTCTTTAGTCTACGCATCTGATGCGTGATCTTCCTGAACGTGCAGGTGGAAAGTAAACAAAACGGTCAAGTTATTACTAAACCGTAATTGGACCATTTCGACCTCTTCGGCCTTTTCTCATGTCCTTTGACATCGTGTGTCTTAGTAAAATAGATGTGCTGAGCAATGCAGATTGCATTGTACTCGAAGATCACTGTCGGTTCTTTGCAAATCGTGTGTATATGGACAATATTCCGAGCATGGTTCCATGAATTAATAATCTCAGGTTGTAAACCCATAATCCGGTTTATCTGCTACACGGATGTGTACCAATATCTTGAGTAAAATATACGACATAAAATGTCGATGTTGGAACTTTGACCATGGAACAAACCGTCCTCTACTCCTTCATTGTCAAGGCAAGTTCCACTTGCTTACATATAATAAAAGGGTCCAACACGTAGAACAGTCTTTGAACGCGACTTGTTTGTGCATATTCGTACATATTGATAAAATCTATATGATTAGAAAATGCATTAACAAAAAATGGACTTAATGTTCGTAGAAAGTCATGTTACATTTAATATCTAATCTTATTATTTTAATTTTGGACCTATCAGAAATTTTTATTAGACTATCAATAATTATATTTAAACAATAGATGATCCATTAGATTTATAGATAGTATAAATTAAATAAATATAATTTAATGTTGTAATGATATATCTCTATATGCTAAATATTTAAATATTTGTCGATGTTAACCTTTAAAATTATAAAGATTTTTTAAAAAAATATCAAAAATCATATTATCTAACAATGATTAATCTTTACTACCCTAAACCAATGAAAACAAATTTTAAACTATATAGTTTATTTACTCGATAATATAAATCTATGAAGCGAAAAGTTTAATTTTTTATAAACTTTCTAAATTTGCGAAATGTTACAATATCTTTGAATATGAAAATACAACAATATTTTACTAATCTTTATATATATAGTTACGATTTTAATAATAAAATAATAATCCAAAAAAAAAAATATATATATATATAGAATAAGCAGTGCCGTCTTAAAAAATTTAATGACCTAAGGTGAAATATAAAAGAAAGACCTTTTTATAAGTTTTTTCTAAACTTTAATTTATTCCATTTCCATGAACTAAATAAAAAATTGTGGTATTCAAAGAAAATAAAAATAAAAATGTGTTTTTGTGTATAAATTAGATTTTTGTTAATAGAAAATTTGAGAATGGTGTAAGTTAATTTTTTGTTCTTATTGTATTTAAATTATATTTATTTAATTATACACGTTTTTTATTATAATTTCACCAACTAATTGATATTTAATAAACAAAAATAGACCTTCTTAGTAAAATAACATAAAAAAAATTTTGGACCTATGAACCCATGGCAATTGTCCATGTTGCCATGGGTTAGAGTCGGCTCTGAGAAGAAGATACAAATACATGTGAAAGTTTGAAACAATCTATTCAATGAAAAAATATACAGTAAACTTATTATGTTTTAAAAATTGATAGACACATATATATATTATAATATATATCAATTTAGAATTGAAAACAAAATATTTATATAAAAATAAATGAAAACAAAAATCTGCGCGGTTGCGCGGATCAAGATTTAGTTATTCAGTTAATGTTTCTCTCTTACCTCTTGGGGAAGCAGGGGAAGTTTTGTGATATTGAAGTCATCCTTGCTCTAAGAACCTTGGATTCCACATCTAGTAGGCAAGTTAGATAATAATAATAATAATAATAATAATAATAATAATAATAATAATAATAATAATAATAGACAAAAAAACCAACGACAAGATAAGTGGGAAAAATCTGCAAAGAAAGAGTGACCAACCACCACCTTCATCGTCATATAGTACTTGGTTGATGATGATGTTATGCGTGTCGATCTCAAACTTTGCGAGTTCCTAAACTAATTAATCTCTCCGTTTCATAGAGAGACAAGAACTCAGGGATGCAGACACAAACGAACGTTGTCAAATCCTACAAAATTGCAGAATCACAGAATCTTCACCGGTGCAGAAGCATGACAAAAGAAGAAGCAAAAGGTTACGTACCGGGTCTTTAAATTGACGATTAACATGTTGGATGACATCTTTCAAGCCCTCGAGTCTTCCCAGCAGAGCATCCTCGCCAAGCTCATCCTCCATGCCAAACAGACGGCTCATCTGATTCATCAAGCCACCAAAGCGACTCTTCAATTTGGAAAGGCCCTTTTCAAGAGTGGCGGGGAACTGTAAGAGACGGAGAGTGTGACCGGTAGGAGCGGTGTCAAAGACAATGGTTGCATAATCCATTGTTTGAACCAACCTACAAAGAAGAAAAGAATGAGACTTTATAGTAAAATTGGCAGAAGAAGGAAGAGGAGGAGGATACATACTTGAGCAAAACTCATGGCCTCGTCGATTCCAGGGATGGCATTGGCCAAATCAGAGAATAAACTATCCATCCCTTCAGGGCCAGCCAAGTCTTCAGTCTCAACAGTAGGATCGAACTGCATGTCGTCTTCCCCACACCTCCTTTCCCTCCCACGAATACCCATTTTAGAGATTCTTGTTCCAGAATGTTCTTCACTGTTCCCTCCGACGACCCCATTCCCTTTCTTACTTTTGGGAACGGAAGGGGACAGACTTTTCACTTGCTTGCTTTGCCTGTTTGGATTTTGTTTAGCATTGTTTCTCAGGTCGATATAGTAAACAAAACAAACTACTGAATTTGTGTTGCGGATAGCATAATCCTTTTAAGCTACGCACTTATCCCCCTAAGATTATTATATTAGTAGTAAACAGATTATTACAACTAAACCTAAACATTAGTGCTATTATTTGTAAATATAAGTCTAAATAATTTTCTTGTTATCTTTTTTTCGCAAAATTTTTATTGTTCTATAATCAATAAATTATTAGAACTAAAACTAAATATTAGTTTCTTTTGGTCAAAAATATAAATATAACAAATGAATTTCATTGTAGAAAGTAATATTATCGCCCAATACTATCGGCCATCTAAATAAAAGAGTTTTATAGGGCCAATTATAGATACAAAAAAGAACTAATTGGTCGAATCTCAATGCTTTAAATACTATTCTTTTAGTAGTCGTCTTCTTTTTCTTCGTAACCCGAGAGAGAGCAATGTTGCGGACCATTACAGTCTAGGTAAATTAACTCAACCTGATGTCAATTTACATCCTTTTCTTATATATACCTTCGTTTTTTTCTAGAAAAACTTTCGATTTCAATCTCATACCAGAAGCCGGATATGAAGAAGGGATGGATCCAATCAAATGCTTACCTTTCCGCAGAGTGGTTGTTTTCAGATTCCACCCTACTGATCAAGAACTACTTCTTGGGTATCTCCAACCCTTTTTAGAAGGGAAACCTTTACTAATGAACAAGATTCATCAGCAGAACGTGTATGGCTTCAACCTAGTTCAATTACCAGGTAGCTATGATTGATTCTTGGCTTGTTCAAAGATTTTTTCATTTGTTTATTAATTTCAAATCGTGTGTTATAGTGAACTTCGAGAAATCAAATGAGAGAGACCTTTTTTTCTTCTCAACTCGTAATAGTGCTGAAAGGGTTTCAAAAACAGTCCAAGGTGGTTTATGGCATGCAAGTACATGACGGAAAGATGTGTTTCTCGGTAAGTTTGTGATAGGCCGAAGCAACATTTCAACTTCTTCAATGGGAAGCTCGTCAACGGCAAGCCACCTAAAGACGGGAAAACAACATTTCACCTTCTTCAAGGTTGGGCTGTTTGGTTCCTGGTTTACTAAATCCAAATCTCTATTTTTGTTTCGAATTGCTTCTAGTCTCGGTTTAGATGTTCCTGAACACTAAACTTGATCGGTTTCCGCGTTTATTTTTAATTTCAATTTTAGTGCAATTTGATAAGTTGAATGATAGATAAAAATTTTTTATATCGTTGAACGGGTGTCAAGGTCAGTAAATGGTTGATTTTGGCATTCGAATTCTTCTAGGAAAAAATGTTTTAGGCCACAAAAAATATTTTACTTTCTATAACGGAAAATTAGTTAAGGGTAAACCTCCAAAAAAGAAAAAACCAATTAGCTAATGGTAGAGTACTTGGTGGTGGATGCAAACCTTAAAAAAATATGAATTTGAATTGTCTTCGTCTGGTTACGTTGATGTCTCATTTTATAAACAAATTTACATGAGAAACGAGAACCACGCTAGTATGTTTCTTCATATCTTAATAACCAAAGTTCAATTTTTACAAATATATATATACCATATACCAATTTCTATATAAGTAGATCGGAAGGATTTTTTTGTTGTTGTTATCTGTAGATTAATATTTAAACGGATGAACTGCAGTTTTTACAAAAGGAAGCCATAAGCCATCGCAATCTTTCCGAAGTCACGTTGTTTGTATTATAAAATTTAGAAAAGTATTAGTTATATAAGTCTTTTTTGAAATTCTCTAGTAAGATTTTAAAAGATTTATAAATATTCAAATCCCGTTGTATTTCCAATGCCTTATACCCGTTTTGGGACTATATTTATAAAGTAAATATTAAAAAGTAGGCTAAGTTTATTTAGTATATATTTTCTTAAACGGGCCATAATGGGTGCCCCCATATTATAAAACATCCATGACGATGGCCCAAACAAAGGCGGACAGGGTAACCAGCTAATTTGTGGTGTGGTCGTCGTCTATCCACCGGAAGAAGTTGAGTTCTCTTTTCTCCACCAACTCGGCGAACTTAAGTTCCGCTCACAATCTTCTGGGGGTATTTTCTATGATGGGAGTTTATAGCTGTAACGCAGTGTTGAACACCGTCTTCCCCTTTGTTGGTGGTGGTGGAAGCCACTATAGGCTCTACTTTAGTCCAAAAACCCCATTCTCTGTAGAAGAATCTCGTCGTCGTCGTTTTAGTTGCAAATGTATGATGGCTGGGGAGGTTGTAGACAAGGAAGAAAAGGGCCCTAGAAGATTCAATTGGGTTGGTCTTACAGAAGAACAAGAGGAGGAGGAGGAGGCAATCACTCGGATTCCAGTTAAGATGTCAAAACGCTGTCAAGCGCTTATGAAGCAGATAATATGCTTCGAAAAGGGTAGCAGCTTTAGCGAGATGTTAGGTGCTTGGGTTAGGAGGATGAAACCCATTCGAGCTGACTGGCTTTCCCTTCTTAAAGAGCTCACCAATCTTCACTCTCCCTTTTATATCAAGGTCTGAATGGAATTGATTTCAATTTTATTCATTAGTATTTTACTCTCTTCCTCCTCCTTTAGGTGGCTGAATTTGCGCTGCTCGAGGATTCCTTTGAAGCTAACCCCCGCGACTATACCAAGATCATCCATCACTATGGGAAGCTTAACCAAATTCAAGACGCTGAGAACACTCTCGTTTCTATGAAAAACCGAGGCTTTCTCATTGATCAGGTCACCCTAACTGCCATGGTTCAGTCGTACAGCAAGGCAGGCTACCACCTCTTGGCTGAAGAAACTTTCAACGATATCAAATTGCTCGGGGAACCACTTGACTATCGATCCTATGGTTCCATGATTATGGCCTACATCAGAGCTGGCACTCCCGAGAAAGGAGAGGCTTTGCTCAGAGAAATGGACTCCCATGATCTCTGTGCCGGGAGAGAGGTTTACAAGGCCTTGTTGAGATCCTACTCTATGTCTGGAGATCCCCAAGGATCCAAGCGTGTTTTTGATGCTCTTCAGATCGCGGGGATCACTCCTGATGCAAAGCTATGCGGTCTGCTCATTAACGCACACAGTGTCTCGGGTCAGAGCCACAATGCGCGTTTGGCTTTTGAGAATATGAGAAAAGCCGGAATCAAAGCTACTGACAAGTGTGTGGCTCTTGTGCTCTCTGCATATCAAATGGAAGAAAAGCTCAATGAGGCGTTAGGGTTCTTAGTTGAGCTTGAGAAAGACTCCATCATGGTTGGGGAAGAAGCTTCTGCTGTGCTGGCTCGGTGGTTTAAGAAGCTGGGTGTTGTTGAAGAAGTTGAGTTACTTCTCAGGGAATTTTCATCCCACAAAACACTCTGACAGACAGGCTTAGGAGATTGATTGGGATTCACATCATCATGCTTGCAAACGAGATGCACAATCTGATGTTTCTATCTATACAATGGTTCAATATATTATCTAAACCAATACACTTTATATACATGTTCCATCTAATCTCATGTTCTATTTATTGTCCGCAGCTACTTATATTAACTGTAGCCGTAGTTTTAACGCATTTTTACTATCACATAACAAGAAACGAAGGTTACTGTAATTGCAGAGATCAATATTTCCCTGAACCAAAAAAAAACATATTTACAAATATTCGTTTAAACTATACCAGAGTGTAGACTGTGGAATTCAGATTGTAAGCCAAATGAATAGCAATGAAATATCTGATACAGCTAGGAGAAAGACGATGTAACTATTTGTTCTCACAGACACATAAATTATTATTTTTTTAAAAAAACTTGAGAGAGAGAGAGAGAGAGAGAGAGAGAGAGAGAGAGTTCGACCTGTTTACCATCCTACAGAGATTCATTCATAGAAGCAAAGCAAAAAAAAAAAAAGCAAATGAAATGACAAGAGTGAGAGGGTCCTCCTTGGTAAAGCTAGTGGTGTCCTCCTCCAGGTTCATCATCATCATCGTGAAACTCTTGGAGGGCATTGAGAATCCGAGCTTCCATTTTCCTGACACGGGCAAGCAACCGATTGCAAGAAGTAAGGTAACCCTTAACCTTGTCCTTTTCGCATTGATCCACGTAAACCTCCATATCCTTGAGAAGATCCATCAGCTCGTCGACCACCTGCGAATACTCCATGACCCGACCCGGGTCTCTCTCCACCACCTCCTCCAGCTCTCTCCTCGCCCTTTCCAGCCACTCCGCGGACAGGCGAATCCGGGCTTTCAAGGATTCGTAGTTACCATTGGCGTACACTTGGATCAGTTTGAAGACGGTACCTGGCTTCGTTTTGTAAAAGTGGAGAGCTTTCACATGACCCGGCTTGCGCTGCAAAGGGAGCTCTTTGATCTCACCTTCTTCCTCCAATTCGAGATCCATAGGAGCGGCGGTGATGATTGGAGGGTATCGGTGGTGGAGACGAAGGAAGAACCAAGCCGAAGCTGCGACTGCCACGGCGGGAATTATCAAGTGGCCGCCGAACTGGATTTGTTGTTGTTGTGGTTTGTAACCACTACTAGGAGGAGAAGAAGGTTCTGTAGGTGAAATGGATGGAGATGTGATGGCGAAGAGAGAAATAGGGTTGTGAAGGTTGGAAGGTCTGTAATAATAAGGGTGAAAGGGGATGTTGTTGTACTGACAATACGCCTTCGTGAGGATTCCCATCTTTCACCAAACAACGTTGTTTCGACAAATTCAATTTACTGCTGCCAAGAACCCTATACCCCCAATTTTCATCCCTTTGGTGCACCCACCACAATTAATTAATCTTCTTCTTCCTCTTCCAAGTTCAACGGCGACTACAAGTTTTCCCCTTTTTCCTTATATAAAATTAAAAAAAAAAAAATAGATAAAACTCCACTTGATTTTATGTGGGCTTCTTAGTTAGCCTCACTTATAATGGTAAAACCCATCGTTAGCCTGGCATTTTAATACGTTTTGGGTTTGATTTGGTTATATACCCAAAACGTATACCGACAGACACTGTCTTTCTGGTTTTATTTCAAACCCCATAACTTCGGCTTTGGGGGGGGAGGAGTGTTCTCAGGGAAGAAAAAGAAGAAAATGGCGGAGCGGAGTGTTCGTGGTGGAAGGAGACATCAACGATCTTCCCCTCCTCAAGAAACTCTTCGAGCTCGTCCCTTTCACTCACGTCATGCATCTCGCTGCTCAAGCCGGCGTCAGATACGCCATGGACAACCCTTCCTCCTACGTTCACAAGCAACATCGCCGATTTCGTCATCCTCCTCGAGCTCTGCCAATCCGCTACTCCTCAGACTTCCATCGTCTGGGCTTCCTCTAGCTCTGTCTACGGCTTGAACACCAAAGTCCCCTTCTCCGAGCATGATCCAACTGATCTCCTTGCCAGAAAGCCGGCGAAGAGATTGCTCACACTTGCAACCACATCTACGGCCTCTCCCTCACCGCCCTCAGGTTTTTCACCGTCTACGGCCCTTGTGGAAGACCTGACATGGCTTATTTCTTCTTCACCAGAGGCACCCCTATTTCCATCTTCCAAGGCTGAGAAGAGCACAGGAAGCAGTGGTAAGAAGCGTGGTCCCGCTCAGTTAAGGGTGTTCAATCTGGGAAACACCTCCCCGGTGCCATTCCAGTGTCTGATCTGGCGACTATACTGGAGAGATTGTTGAAAGTCAAGGCCAAGCGGAACATGATGAAGCTGCCTAGGAACGGTGACGTGCAGTTCACGCATGCTAACATTAGTTGGGCTCAGAGAGAGCTGCCACCGCGGATCTGCATACTGGTCTCAAGAAGTTTGTTAGATGGTATCTTGGTTACTACTACAGGGGCGAAAAGAAAGTTGCCGCTTGATCTGCTTGGTCTTTCCCTTAATTTTTTTTTTTTTTTTTTTTTGTCACAAGTCTTTCCCTTAATAGTTACTAGAGCATTCTTGTGTTAACTCGCAATTTGACACACGTAAAAGAAGAAACATTATGTATGTATTCTTTCGGAGGTGATCAACATTGTATGTTGTGATTTGGATTCCTTATAGCTCAATTTCAATTAAAAAAAGAGAGTTAATTAAAAAAAGAGAGTTAATTATACGAAAATTATAATAATACATCTCTAAAATAAATAAAATCCTGAAATCTCTCTCCATACTACAACCAAAAATGGTGGCAGAAAAGCTAATGAGAGTTGTCCGAGACCCAACCGGAGACCATTCCCTCGTCAGGGGGCTTGAGACCACCACAGGATCTGGCGACAGATTCAAAGAGTTTCTCAATCTCAGGCGCACACCTGATGAAGGCTTGTTTCCAGAAGCCATATCTTGGATTCTTTATCAGCTCTATGAATGTTATCAGGAGTCCCCATGGATGCGGCCTGTTCACAATTAGCCTTTCCAGCAACACTCTTGTTATCTGCTCCTGTACGATCTCCTGTTTCATTCATTCATTCATTCATGCCACAATAATAATAATAATATTAGAAAAATTAGATTCCCCTGAGAGAAACAGAGAGAGAGAGAGGCAAAAGCGACCCCTCTTCTCACCTGGTCAGACTCGAAGAAGAGATAGAGCATGATGAAGGAGAAGTAATGGGTGTGGTTGTTGGGATATCGAAGCTGATTGGCGATTGCATTAAGGAACAGGTACCGCCCTTCCGTATCAAGTTCCATACTTAAATACTTGAACATGTGCAATGCCACCACATTTTGAGCCTGTGTCTCACCCGCCTGTAGCTGCTGGATAGCCTGTTGTCGCAAAAGCGTCATCAGGCAAATTATACTTTAATTCATTGGGCTAACATATGATGAGATAACAAAGGCCATACCTGAATTCCAGTATATAGCACAAGCGAGTTGATCAATGGTACACTGTAACGGGTTTCAGCTGAGCTAGCCTCGCTGGACGACAGGAGTAGCTTCTGCTTCAATTCACTTAGGTATGCAGAATTCTGTTGCCTCGACTGCAGGAAATATTATAATTAAGTATTCCCTGATATAATCTGAACCCCACCCCAAAAGGGAGAATAATGTGAGAATTAGATGGAACTTACAGCGAGATACTCGTCCACGTCATTCTTCATTTGTTTTGCTTTTAGCGCAGCATCAACCTCAGAAAGGATACATGGAGCTTCTACTATCTCCGGCAGCAAATCAATCTGCAGTGAACAAGATCAATTAGCTTACCAAGCATATATTTACTTTGGACAATGCTGTACTCTATCGACCATCATCTCCAACCTTTAAATTTGGGGTCGAGGGATCTGGAAGCCTCATGTTCCGTGGAAAAGAACTCAGAATAATATTTCGCATTTGTATGCAACTTGAAGGAATCACGTCGCAGAAAGTAAAATGATAATCGCAGAGGAACTCCGGAAAGTCATGAAGCAGCACCAGTAACACTCTCAGTGTCCCTTTGTATAGGAAATTAACCTTGCATAATTGATATAAATAAACAAGAGAGACCAGCTTAACTTTAATCATAAATTTATATCCTTGGTGTTCTATGCAAAAATTATAGGAGAGAGAATAAGGTACAGACTGGTCCTCCGAGTTCGGCATTTCTCAAAAATGGCTCAAGAAACTGGAGCAAGTCTACCAGCAGGCGTTGAACATATGGCCAACCTTTCTGGCCATTTACTGTAAGTAGCTTGGGCATAAAGCTTCTGTGGCTGACCAGTTCTAGCCATGCAAAGCTGCAAATTTTATAAGAACCTTAGTAGAGCAGACAAAAAATAAAACACTACTGATCAATTAAAGAAAAAAAGATACATATGTCAATCATTCGACGACATAGGTGTCCCGCAGATTCCACTTTCAAATAAAAATCACTACGAGAAATAGCTCTCTATCCTAACCTGAAGGCGGGAAACTTAAGAGGCTGCAACGCGTGGAATGCACTGGCAAAAGCTGATAGAACCTGAAACAAACGATGATGTTAGTGCTACCAAGATATATATATATATATTACTTCAAAGAAAACGAACGCACCTGAAAGTTTGCACCATCAGTTCCGGGATCCAAGGAACATAAGTCCAGTAGCCAATTGATGAATAACCTAAAATAAGGTCTTGGATTGAGTGATGTCTTTTTATCTTCTGCATCTTTTTGAATAGATCTCACAGTAACAGCCATGATCTGCAGCCAATAATCAAATATCAGACCACACATTTTCTGTCAGTAATAGTAAAAGTTGAGTTTATTTCCAATATAAGTAAAACGGTGTCCCCCCCTAACCTCCGACAGAAGAAATAACTTGCTGCACGACTCCTGTTCCGGGAGATACTGAATTAATTGTTATGAGAAATAAAACAAAAGCCTAGTAAGCAAAATATAATTTGGACTTAATAATACGCGCTACACCCATAAAACTTGATGAGAATTTACCTTCAAGATCGAGAAAACAAGTTTGGCATAAATATCAATGATAAGGAATGATGGACTCTGAGCTTGCTGAGGAGATTGCACAGCACCAGAACTAATTTCTTCAGAAGATATACAATGAGCAACAGAAAGTTCCTAAATAGAACACACCCAAGTCAAAAATAAGACCTCACAAAATTTTGAAACTGTGGATGCTAAGAAAACGTAAAAGGTTAAACTCACCAGAAGAATTCGGAAAAAACTCTCTGTTGTATTATCTCCCTTAAGTAGTCCAGTTTCATGTAAATGCAACACGTATTGTGAACAAGCGGTTTCATTTGCACCAGAAACTTCGCAGATCTGATACCAGCTTTCAAAAAGTGTGGACACCTGCCAAACCAGCGGACAATCCAAAAAGGAAAAATTAACAAGGCGAACTAGAAATTTGTACCAACATAGAACTGAAGAGACAAAACACTGAAACAGTATGTACACACATAAACGTATATGCAATAGAGGAGATAGATAACATATCATACACAAAACAAAAAGCTTGCGAAGAGAAACAAGCATATTTAATATTAACAGCTTCAGAGAAAGTTTCTTTTGATTTACTCCTTTAAAATTTAGATCTATGCAATTTCGAAGAAAAAAAATCACAATAGTGAAGGAGAGCTGTTAATATGCGGAAAAAATTACCCGAATCCGGAAACCCGCAGACTCTGATTCCACAAATTCCAAGTTGGTGTTCTCTTCTATGTTAGCGGTGGTATTGTACACAACCTGATAAACAGAGCTTCATGTCAAATGAATTTACAGTCTGATAACGAGCAACATTCAGTAATGAAACTCTGAAACCTTTTTATCCTTTGATTGCTTATCATTGTTCTCAATTCCGATTGCGCTATCAGAGTGATCACTTGTGTTAGTAACTGGATTTCGTATGATGTCAATTAGTTGTTGCAATGACTCGGGAGATCCAGATTTTGAGGAAAGCTATAACGAAACAAGGAAAACAAAATAGTAACGTCAGCAAATGATAATGCAAAAAACTTTAAACATGCAAAACGTAACAGCCGAACAATATCTGATCCTAACCACGACATCTGTCTGTTGGCGTTCTATGAAAAGGATTATTTCGCGGCAGATTTTAGCATTAAAAGTAATATCTGGAATTAATTGCCATGCTTGAGAAGAGGTATTATTAATTAAAATTGCAACCTTTGCCAGTGCATCAACAAGACTGTGTAGCTCTGAAATGACACTTGACTCCTCAGTGACCAAGGATTGGAGTAGAGAAATAGAAAAGTCAGTGGCGCTTTCTGCACAGCAAACAAATAGTTAGCAACGCTCATGTACAACTAAAAAGGAAAAAAAAAAATATGCGATTCAGCATACTGTTTCTCCCTCCATCAAGATACTTCGCCATGTGGACATTGTACTCCGCTAGGTTAAGTAACTCGCGTTGGATAAGACCGATAGTAATGTCTTTGTTAAGCTTCCGCTCCTCCTCTGAATAAATCACCTGTGTGGAGAAGTTTCAAGAAAGTTACATAACTAGAAATGCCAGAAAACAATATCATTTTATCAGTAGCCCCAACTACGGGAAAGATGCTCATTTTAAAATCAGAAACAACGGCATAATTTTGGAGAATATCAGAAGCAACTGAACTAGATCACATAAAAATGTGAAACACGGTAGAAATTATGAATACTTAGGTTTGAAAGGGTCATTAACATACCCAACTAGTGAGCTCTTTAACAACACGCTTGCAAACATCTCGAACAGCCACAAGAATTGCTAGGTTAGCACTGACGTGAAGGTTACTTGATGCATTGTCATAAAGAGCCTTGAAAGCTTTTTGGGCGACAGCCAAGGCAGCTTCGTCTCTGCTTATACATCTGAGGATGATTTCAGGAACTTCAGAAACTACAGCCTGAAAACCCAATGAAATAAGTAATTATTCAATATCGGATCAAACTGAAGTAGCCAAAAAGCACAAAAAAAAAACATTTCCCGAAATTAAGAATCGTTTAAAAATAAACTCATTAACTGATAGTTCCATTACTTCTAGGTGAACTGTTCAACATAAATGGAAAGCGAACCTCCACCATAGCCACTTATGCACTAGGAAAACAAGTACCTGAATTTCATCATCTCCTGCAATATTAGCCACTAAGTCCTCCATCTGAAACAGTTTCAATCAGTCAGAGACATGTCATACAAAGAAGCCAAAATCGATGTAGCAATGAACAACAAAACATATTAGACAATTTACTAACCTTCTGTGTAACAATATGATACTTTTCTAGTGCATCTCTCGTGGACAGAGAAGGCTGTATAATATTATTTCCACCAAGACGCTCCATGGTAGCAGCTGAAGTCAAAGTCTGCAATGATGCTCCAGTTTCCTTGAGTATAAATAAGAAGCACAACTTAGTAAATCAAAATAAACCTAAGTGACTCAAAATTTGAAACACACAGTAGTAATCTCACTTTCACAGCGGTGTCAGAGGATTCAACCAGGCTCAATTCAGAGGTCGAAAGGGATTTAGAGAACTGAAGACCGGCTGTGTCAACAGCTGGATCAACTTGTGAGCTTCGAACAGAGGCAAGATTAAAACGTCAAAATATAAGCTACGGTATACGACAGAACAGTGTACGAAGTTATATCAATATGCGACAGCAAAGCACCTTAAAAGTGAAACTGGAGGAGATTCAAAACCCTCCACAGAGATATCCAATGGCCGGGAGACGTTATCCATCCGAGCGTTTCCAGCACTAGACAAAAAGTCCGAAGCACTTTTACCTGATGCTGGACCATAACTACTACTAAGCCCAACATCGCCAGATGAGCTTGAAGCGGCAGATAAACCGTGTGACGTTTGAGTTGTCTGCTTTTGCCAAGGAAGCTGAACAAAGTCCTGAAAGCGCACATGTATAGCTTAGTTACACAAACACAAAACATACCACAGGCAACCACCAATTAAAAAACTCACCTCATAAACTCGCTGTTGAGACAGGGATAGATGTCCCGGTTTTGGACGGAGGGACTCTGGTATAAAACTAACAGAATTCTGCGATAGCATGTTCGGATCAAAAAGGGAGGATCCGGCACCATCTCTATGCTTTTTCCGTAACAACAATTGCTGGTCAATGTCCGCATCAATAGTTTGTATTGCCTAGAGAGAAACAGACATAATATATCACTCAACTTTATAAAGAGGCCCAATCATATAAAATAGGGACAAGACGGAATAATCCCTAATAAAAAGTAGTGCCTGCACGCCAGACTAAACCTATTCCGTTTTTTTTTTCAAATCACCGAAACTAAAAGCTGGGATATAATCTCTAGCACAAACCTTCTCTGTAGCCGCCTGTTCAATGGCAGCACAACCCAAATCAAGGTTGTCATTGGTGACAAGTTGCACAATTTGTTCAAGAGCTTCATTTTTAATATTCATCCCCTGGAGCGAATTCCGTAGATGACATGATATTGAAGTGCGCAGGGGTTCCTACAATTACGGAGAATGCACAAATCAAAAAAAGAAAAAATAGAGCTCGTCGGCTTAGTGTAACATGGCAGTAAAAAACGAGATGTAAGCACGGATCTTAAGAATCTAAGCCTCATAAGCAGGGACAACCTTGCACGTCACATGGGCCAAACTCCCAGCTAGACTAGCAACCATCAAGTGAGCTGCATTATATATACGTGTCTCATCTGGTTCCAAGGTATAGTCCTGGAGTCAAAGAAGAAAAATGAATCTACGATTAATAAACAAAATCCAAACTCTGGAGATACTCTGGTTAAGCGGAAAAGAGATGCAACAACAAAATAAACGAAATACTTCAGATCTGATCTTAAAACTGACAAATAGGAAATAAAGAAAGTATTTGAGACGAGCATAAAGGAACTCAAGGTTCGTGCCCCCCAAAAAGATATACAAGATCAGATGAACAACCTTCAGCACAAGTTCTTTTGTTGTTTGGCAAGCAATACATACACTTCGCTGAACAATACCAGACACAATCTCCTTGAGAGCTCTGTCCATGGCAAGTGGTACCACTCTGAAAATGGATTTAAGTTTCGGATGTCAAAAAAGTACCATGAAGGCCTAGCAAATGAGTATAATGATTTAACCAGTAGGAGATCATTAGTCACAAACCTATGAAATGGGAAGTGCATAGCAAATCCGCTTAATTTCTGATTAATAACAACATGATTTCCAATATTGGGAAGTGCTGCTGACAGCTGCTGGCCATCATATTGTTAGTAGAAACGGTTTAAACCAAGCAAATATATAATAACTTTGATCGACATTCTTAGAATGATAATCGTACCTGGCTAATAGAAAACAATGGGGATGGAGTTGACGGGAACAGTCCTTGAGGTGATGGAAGCTGATCAGACAAGCCTAAAGTGGAAACTTTTTCGTCTTCCATCAAAGTATTAGTATATACACGTTGAGGGGCTACATACTGAAAAGATAAAAAGCAAGGGGCTAAATATTGTTAACTAAAAACTGACACCAGGACAATAACAAATAGTACACATAATATAACCTGTGAGAATAACTTCGAGGAAGCGTCTGTATTAGGTGAATCTGCAACATCCAGAGGTAGGTCGATTTGCTTAAGAGGAGAAATTGTTTTCGGCTCTTGGATCATCTGTGGTTGAGATATATGTGTCACTCCAAGATCTTTGTTGCTAAAATCAGGATTCCCATCTATTTCTCTCTTCCGGTCCTTTAGAAGGGAAGTCGGCGCTACTTCCTTCAAATCAACACCAAGGTTCTTGAATAAAACCTGAAGAGAAAGACGAGATGAGAACTAAACACTGAAATAGAAAAAGAGAAACGATGCAAGACAGCTCGTTGATGCTTACTATAGTCATTAATAAAACACATACCTCTATGTCAAACTTCAGATTCATTTTAAGGTTCGGCATTGAATAAATCTCAGCGAGCAACCCGAGTATAGCCATTGTCCAAGGATTGGGAGGCTGATACGCAATACTGTTTTGGCATGGCTCCAGAACCTGTAGTAACCGCAAATTAGAATTCAGGCCATCAACCCTAAAACAGCTAGGAAAACTAATCAACCATCACAAACCTTTGAAGTAAATGGAATGACTGCAATCATCAACCCTTTTTCATATGCCTGCAAATGAAGAAAAAAAACTTCACTATCTACAAACTGACACAGTTAACACAAAAGATTGAATAATTATTATATTTTGACGGAAATATAAGAAAATACCTCCACAATTAAGGATTTTGGATCAATTTCTCGCGCCCTCAAAACATAATTCCTTCCAATGGTCAACTTTCCAAGCCAACTGCCTAAATTTTTGAGCCTTCCGAACTTGACTTTATGAGCTCTGAACCCAAGAGAACCTGAAAACCAAAGAAAATGAAGAAGTAAAAAATTTGCTAAACAGAATGAACACCCCAGACCCATCACAACGAATCGATTGTATTTACCTTGCAATTTTCGTAAGTATTTTGAAGTATCTCCTTAAACAACAGCTTGGAATCAACTTTGTCCAAGAACTTCAAGTACAAATCATGAAAATTGGGTTCGATGCTCGCTCTACACATGCAGGAAAAACAATAAGATCAGACGGCAAACCTCACATAATTTGCAAACATAAAAACACAACAACTATTCTGTACCTTTTCATAACCATATACTGAGCGAACCAGGGATAGTACTGTTGAGGCAAAATCTCAGCGAACTCTTTCCCCTTGGATTCAATATTGGCTGTAGAGATATTATTGATTATGAAAGAAATTTTGTCCTGAACATCTGAAGGTGGAGTCTGGAAAAAAGAAAAGACTTATTCTTGTCACTCATACTATATTGTCGGCAGCTGGCATATTGACAATTCATTATGCAATGTAACCAAAAGCAAGCAACTCCAAATGTAATGCACAGCAAACCAACTACCTCTATTGCGTTTTCCCTTCTCTCTGCTGCTGCAACCAGGGTCTCTATGTTCAAAGCAGACCCAAACCCTGTGATAATCGGGACTATTACTAACATTTCTTATCATATTTGAAAGAATAGTTATACAATTAAAGTCAACTGGAGATTACTCGTCGAAGTGGCTCCACGAGCGGGACGAACAAAACCAGCTGAAGTTAATGAAGAAGTCGAAATACCAGGATTCTGCAAGGATAACTAGCGAGATTAAATGAAAGCTCCTCCAACCAACTCACAGCCATAAAAAAAAATAGACGAGAAAGTGATCACCTTAGGAATGACAGAAACATCAGCGGAAGTAGTAGATGAAGAGGGCAGAAGTGTCTTTGCTTCGATAAATGGCACACTTGGCACTCTGCTGTTGCCATTAATGTGCACTTCATTTTTCTGTTGAGACTGTACAGGTAAAGGAAGTTGGAGAGCAGACTGGCCAATTCCAGAACCACTAAACTGACAACATATAAACAAACAATGCGTTAATTTTCTGAAAGGCCATTCACGGTTAAGAAAGATTTAGGCCAGACCAGACACTTACAGTATCTATTTACATAACGGCTAAAGAACTGGAAATTGAAAGGCATGAGACTAAAAATAGAAAGGATAAAGCATTTTACTTTCCTCTTCCAAAAGATAATTTAATCAACTTCTAAGAAGATATCAAAATATGGTAGAGCAGCGAAAACAGTCAAAAGAAAATCTTGATATCAACAATATACCTCGCCATTTCCTGGGAAAGACTGTGAAGGACCAGGGTTCGAAACTGCCTCTGATTCTAAATTACCAGATGATATCCTTGAAAGTGCTTGTTCAATAACAGTGACTAACTCGGGGTGAGTGCTACGCAGATGAGATATTTGCAAAATATGGTTACAGTACTGAGGTAATTCAACCAGACGATTCACGAACTGTTCCAGAGCTTTGCTTCCAAACAGAAACATCTGCATCAATCAGGAAAGAAACAAGATGACAGATCTTTTACATTAGAAAGCCGGAAGACAGAATTAAACCATAGGACAATGCATACTTTTGAATCTGCAGGTTTACGCAAAGAATCCAAGACTAAACGCAGTGCCATCCCAAGTGTGAGAGAACTTATAAGCTGGTGCTTGATAACAGAACCTGGAAATTGTAAAAGTCGCATCAAGTTAAAGAGAATGTAACGACGACAATGCAAACTGAAAGGAGATGCTCAAACAACATGTCACTGGTAATTTCCAAATTCAGGAAATTCTTCTGAAACATCATCATCTCGCATAACTTGCCAAGTGATCGCGCCTGTTATGGTACGCTAATAAATGTTGAGGACAACACACAATCGCATGAACAGGTAAACATAGCATGGTATCCTCCCACTACATAAAGTAAATCATGGTATCACTTAGAAGACCCCACTCACCAAAAAGGATGGAGGCTATTTTTAGCTGCCTCTCGGGATACTTGGGAAAAAAACGATATTCCTCGAACAGATTAGCAATCATGCAATCAAAAATTGATTTTTCCCTGTCAAAAGAAAATCTCGTGAGTTTCCTATTGCATGAGAAGCCGGGCAAGTTTGATAAGATAGATTAAATTTCTCAAATATGTATAGTTTGACATTATCAAACCTTTGAACCGAGGAGTCCTTGTATCGCGAAAGCATTTGAACCATTGCATCAACACTCAACTGACCCGAAAACATTTGATGGAAATAAGCGTTCGCTTCTGCCTCAATATCGTCTCCATATGCATTCGAAGCTGATGAAACTTTAGCCTCACCATTCTGCAGTTTAGAATTACAATCCAAGATTGCTGCATTGACCTTTTCTATCTCATCGACCAGTTGAGATGAAGTAATCACATTATCATGAGCTTTCAAAACCTGCAATACATGTTCAAGCAAATTAATCCCAATAGCCACGAAGCAACAGACGAGCTAATAAAGGATCCTAACTAACTTTCAAAAGCGAAGTCGTTGCATCCAAATGAACATCTGATAACGGATCAGAAGGATGGAAATGTTCGGAAGTAAAATCCTCTGATTCGCTAAAATGCACATTTTTGACAAACTTGAGACATTCCTGAACATGGAAAACATTAATTTTACATGTTAGGTATCGTCTCATCTCTACAGGAATTAAAGTAATAGAGTTTTGAATGTGAAAAGAATAAATTACCTCCGCAAAGAGGTCTTTATACACACATAGAAAGTTTGGCAACCAGTTCTCGATGTCCAAATAGCCTCTCAGTGAGGCAAGGACTGCCAATCTGATGCTGAATGAGATTGGAACCGATTCTAAAACAACAGAAAGAACCTGAAATATATAAAATAAAATAAAATCCAAAGATTAGTTCATAGATACAGAGACACTAATGTAAGAAACAAATCATCTTAGCTAAGTCACAGTCACACATTTTTATTCAAATATACTCACCTTCAGTTCATGGCAGATATCAATTAAATTGAGTATGCGGTCTGCTTTAAGATTTTGGGCATTTAAAATCCCCCACAGAACAAGCTCAGTATTCTGATGCCAAAGATTAAGGATAAAACCACTATCCTGTGAGTTCGTAATTATCACTGGAAGAATAGCAGAAACAACCTCTCGCTGAATGAGATTATAGGCAGTCTGCAACCAGAGGACAAACATACTTAGCCAAAAAAAAAGGTCAAGGTTACGAGCATACATCACCAACAGTCATGGAGAATTACTTTGATGTGTGTCATTCCAGTAAGCAAGGTTTTGGGACACTGTGCGAGTGGATACTGGAGCAGCGAACTAACTAAAACAGTATGACCTCTCTCAGCTAGTTGGCATAAGACATCTAAGAGATCGAGAGATAGCCATGCTTCATTGGAAAGTCCTAATTGATGCTCATGGCTGTGCATGTTATCGTCAATATATACCTGGAAAACAGATGGTCAGAATAGTGACAGTATCAAAGAAGAACGGGCTCTAAACACAGACGCGTGGTATCTCACCAGCTTCCTGGGAGAATGCATAAAGGTGAATACTTCTGGTGGGGATGCTATTGCATATTTAAGAAACGATATTTGACCTTCCACATTTTTCCAGACAGAACCGCATACAGCATCAAGAGGAAACGGGTCCTGCAAGAATTCAGTTTTATACCCCCAAACAACAGTGGAAGTGGAAACAACATATTTTGAACATTCAGATTAGACCGTAATAGAACACACCTTGCAAGCAGTTTTATATAGCCGCATGAAAAACGAGAAAGATTCCTTATTGGGGATCTCAAATCCACTATGGTCAAGATTCTCGATTACTTTCCTCCAACTTGTGCCAGGAGCCTGCTTTAGCAAAAAAATAAGAGCATGAACCAAATAACAATTAACAAATAATGTAGATGCTTCATTATCCATTGATAAAAGTAAGAGGATTATGCACACTAGTCACACACAAAAAAAGAAAGAATAAATCTAAAGACTGAAATGAGTTTTGAAGTTATCAAAGATATTGATTAGACAAAGTATAAAGGGTATTAGATAAGTTACAAGTTGCGTGATTGTCTCAGTTAAGATGTCAACACTCCACGACATTGGAGTGGAAAGTTCAGTGGGAATGCAGCAACCAAGGACCAGACTAAATGTTGAAAAGGTGGTGTGGTTATCTTCTAGATCAGCACAAGTACGAGCAACGTTAGCAAGAATCCTTGAGATAGTAGCCTCTGTTAATGGTGCGAAACTAGACAAGATATCTTTGCATAGTTGTGCATCAGCAGTAACACCACAACCTAATTCTCCCATAAGATCTCCAACAGAAATTTCCTTGTCGATTTCAGCTAAGATAGCATCAAACTCAGTGTCAAAATCGATGCACCTACAGCACAAGAGAAAAGCGTTAGAGAGAGTAAGAAGCTGGACATATGGAGTGAAGAGAGGAGGGCAGCCCAAAAGCGGCACCTTAAAACATCAGCTTCGTGAAGCTGTTGAGAAAGGATAGGAGTAAGAGCAAAAGAAAAGTCATCTTTGGGTAGAGTAGAAGACAAAATATGTAAGAAGGAATTAAGATGGGTGGAGAGGTCCTCAGAATTCTGGAGAAACAAAAGAATATTCTGAACTTGCTCGGTTGACTCAATCTGGGCAGAATTGGCACACAGTTGCTCAATCATGGCCAATAATAAGTTTCGACCTACAAAAAGCAAAGCAATCATCAAAAAAGAAGTAAAACAAAACGAAGAAGGAAGGAAGCTGCTTACCAGCTGCGTTTGCATCATCGGAGCTGTCAAACTCGGCTAGAGACAGAGCAAAGCTAATTTTGTCAGAGATTGAAAAGTCGAGAGCATTAGTCAAATCAGCCACGAACTCATCAGTGACCTCGACATCTCGAAGGGCGTGAGAAATGAGATTAGAGTGTTTCAGGACACGTTTAAAGACCAAGGATATTAGTTTCTCAAGCTGCGAGGAATTAGGATGGCTTCTACGGGCGGCGAAGCAATCTAAACATGTCTTGAGAACTGGAATGCTTGTCTCAACACCATACTCAACCAGCTGCCCATTCATTCATTCATTTTGTTGTATCAGAATACATCATTTCTCATATAGATATAAACAATTTCGCAACTTCTAACATGACGTCGGGAGAACTAGAATCCACGAGATATAATTAAGTAAGTACCTGACATATCTCTTGGGCGATTGAATCAACTTCCGAATCGCTAAAGCTCTCGAGTAAGAACCGGGCATGGCCGGCGACCTTGGACGGGTTCATCACCATGGCGATTCCAGATCTGAAATGCTTGCTAGGCGACGACAGACCGGGTCTTTGGGTTTCGGGGAGATCCAAGCAGCAGTAGCTAGCTAGCTAGATAGGAGGGGATTGATTCCAAACCAGATTAGCTTCAGATTTTTGATCCTTCCAAATTTCGTTTTTTTTTAGCTTTGCCACTTATAATAATAAGCCCATATTATTTTTCACCATTTTATATATATGGGCCTTTATCTTATTAATGATTTACGGTCCAACCCTCTTTGTTTCACCAACCAACGTACACATGCAAAACTTTGCAACTTTCTAAGCCCATATTTTCTTAATGGGCATTCCATTTCATTAAGGCTTTTTACGACCCAAAGACCCTGTTTGTTTCACCGAACCTCTATAAATTAATAATGTTGTGATTTTGATATTTTATTAATTTATAGAGATATTAATTTACAAAAATTTCTCTATTTAGATTTTATATTTTAAGATATATTTGTTCTAAGATGAGAAAAATATTTGATTTTAGTGTATAGACATTAATTGTTATTTTTTGAAATTTAACATTTATATTAATTTTATTATATTATTTGGTGTATGTAATATACATATTGCATAGAACTTAAATGTGTTTTTAGGTAGAATATTAGAAAATCTCATCAAAAATATATTAAGTGTTAAGAAAATATAAAGATAATGTCATTATGAATATAAAACAAACCATACAATAATAGGTTATTACTTATATAAAATATGTATACATATAAATTATTAATTTATAATTTTGATGGGACCATATATTTACATAGAATTTTCTAAAAAGTTATTATCTTATTATTTTATCGAGTTGTATCTATTTTTTAGAGAAAATGTACACAACATCGTTTTAAGAAATATTTGACCATCATCTTATGTCTATGCAGGATCCAACCATGCAATAAAACAAGATTCACATTTTTAAAAAAAATTCTCAAAATCTAAAGGTATCCCTACGAAATTGAGTTTTTCGATAAATTCTCCACATAATGAAGTTTACACTCCTTAGTTTTGTTTAAAAAAATTCTAAACGTATTCTATATTTGTATTAATGTATGTTAAACTCTCTTTCATAATACAAAAACATCATTTCAAAAAAATTAACAATTAATTTAATAAAACTTCATATACTGCCAAAATCAGTGGACTAACCACTATGAAATCTCTATTCATTAAAAAACGGACACAACAAAGATTTTAAACTTCCTTGACCATCATCATAAGTCATTTCAAGATGAAACTAAGAAATATAGCAAGATTGTCATATTTTTGAATTTTTCTCAAAATCTGAAGGTTAACAATCTATATTGTTGGAGTTTACAAACTTTAGTGTTGTTTAAAAAAATCAAACCATATTTTAATTTTGTACTAATGTATGATAAACTCTATTTCATGGCACTTGAGTATCGTTTATAATTTTTAACAATTAATTTCATAAAACTTTATATACTGCCTAAATTAATGAACTAAACACTATAAAATATCAATTCTCTAGATAAACTGTCACAACACAAATTTCAAACCTCTTTGATCATCATCATGTGTATGTACATGATGCAACTATGCAATAAAACAAGACTTTCATATTTTTTGAATTTTTTTCAGAATCTGAAGGTTAACACTAATCCCTATGAAATTGAGTTTTCGATAAATGCTCTATATAATAAAGTTTACACTTTGTAGTGTTGTTTAAAAATTTCTAACCACAATATACATTTTTATTAATGTATTCAAAATTATTTTTCATGGTACATGAATATCTTTTCTAATTTTTAACAATTAATTTAATAAAACTTCATATACTGCCTAAATCAGTGGACTAACCAATATGAAATCTTTATTCTTTAAAGAAACGGACACCAAAAAGATTTCAAACATCTTTGATCATCCTCATTTGTCAGTGGAGGATGCAACTATGCAATAAAGCAAGATTGTCATATTTGAATTTTTTTCTCAAAATCTAAACGTTAACCCCTATGAAATTGATTTTTTTTTGGTAGGTGCTATATATACGGAAGTTTAAATTCTTTAATGTTGTTTTAAAATTATAACCATTTATACATTTGTATTAATGTATGATAAACTCTCTTTTATGGTACATAGACATCGCTCTAAGTTTCAACAATTAATTTAATAAAACTTTATATACTACTTAAATCAGTGGACGAAACACGATAAAATATCTATTCTTTAGAGAAATGTACACAACATAGTTTTAAAACCTATTTGACCATCATCTTATGCCTATGAAAGTTCAACTATGCAATAAAACAAGATTCACATTTTTTGAATTTTTCTCAAAATCTGAAGGTCAATCCCTACGAATATGAGTTTTTCGATAAGTTCTCTATGTATTGAAGTTTACACTCTTTAGTTTTGTTTAAAAAATTTCTAACAGTATTTTATATTTGTAGTAATGTATGTTAAACTCTCTTTCATGATACAAGAACATCGTTTCAATTTTTTAACAGTTAATTTAATAAAACTTCATATATTGTCAAAATCAGTAGACTAACCACTATGAAATCTCTATTCATTAAAGAAACGGACACAAACAAGATTTTAAACCTCCTTGATCGTCATCATATGTCAGTTCAGGATGAAACTATGCAATAAAACAAGATTGTCATATTTTTGAATTTTGTCAAAATCTAAAGGTTAACCCCTACAAAATTGAGTTTTCGGTAAATGCAATATATATTGGAGTTTACAATCTTTAGTGTTGTTTAAAAAAAATCTAACCATATTCTAATTGTATACTTATGTATGCTAAACTCTATTTCATGGTACATGAGTATCGTTTATAATTTTTAACAATTAATTTCATAAAACTTCATATACTGCCTTAATTAGTGAACTAAACACTATAAAATATCTATTCTCAAGAGAAACAGTCAAAGCAAAGATTTCAAACCTCTTTGATCATCATCATATGTTTGTGCATGATGCAACTATGCAATAAAACAAGATTGTCATATTTTTTGATTTTTTTCTCAAAATCTAAAGGTTAATAACTAATCCCTACAAAATTGAGTTTTCGGTAAATGTTCTATATAATGAAGTTTGCACTTTTTAGTGTTGTTTAAAATTTTCTAACTACATTATACATTTTTATTAATTTATTCTAAATTCTCTTTCATGGTATATGAGTATCTTTTCTAATTTTTAACAATTAATTAATAAAACTTCATATAATGGCTAAATTAGTGGACTACTCAGTATGAAATCTCTATTCTTTAAAGAAACGGACACAAACAAGATTTCAAACCTCTTTGATCATCATCTTATATCAGTTCAGGATGCACCTATGCAATAAAGCAAGATTGTTAGATTTTAGAATTTTTTTTATCAAAATCTAATGGTTAACCCCTATGAAATTGAGTTTTTCGGTAAGTGATATATATACAGAAGTTTAAAATATTTAGTGTTGTTTTAAAATTCTATCATTTCTACATTTGTACTAATGTATGTTAAACTCTTATTCATGGCACATAGACATCACTTTTAACAATTAACTTAATAAAGCTTTATATACCACTTAAATCAGTGGACTAAACAATATAAAATATTTATTCTTTAGAGAAAAGGACACAATATAGTTATAAAACATATTTGACCATCATCCAATGTCTATGCAGGATGAAAATATGCAATAAAATATGATTCACATTTTTTTGAATTTTTTTTCAAAATCGGAAGGTTAATCTCTACGAAATTGAGTTTTTCGATAAGTTCTCTATATATTGAAGTTTATACTCTTTAGTTTTGTTTAAAAAATTTCCTACTGTATTCTATATTTTTATTAATGTATGTTAAACTCTCTTTCATGATACAAAAGTATCGTTTCTTATTTTTTTAACAATTAATTTAATAAAACTTCATATACTGCCAAAATCGGTGGACTAATCACTCTGAAATCTCTATTCATTAAAGAAACGGACACAACAAATATTTTTAACCTCTTTGATCATCATCATATGTCAGTTTAGGATGAAACTATGCAATAAAGCAAGATTGTCATATTTTTGAATTTTTCTCAAAATCTGAAGGTTAACCCCTACAAAATTGAGTTTTCGGTAAGTGCTACATATATTGGAGTTTACATTCTTTAGTGTTGTTTAAAAAAATGTAACCATTTTATAATTTTGTACTAATGTATGCTAAACTGTATTTCATGGTACATGAGTATCGTTTCTAATTTTTCTCAAAATCTGAAGGTTAACCCCTACAAAATTGAGTTTTCGGTAAGTGATACATATATTGGAGTTTACATTCTTTAGTGTTGTTTCAAAAAATGTAACCATTTTCTAATTTTGTACTAATGTATGCTAAACTCTATTTCATGGTACATGAGGATCGTTTCTAATTTTTAAAATTTAATTTCATAAAACTTTATATATTGCCTAAATTAGTGGACTAAACACTATAAAATATATATTCTCTAGAGAAACGGTCACAACAAATATTTCAAACCTCTTTGATCATCATCATATGTTTGTGCATGATGCAACTATGCAATAAAACAAGATTGTCATAATTTTTGAATTTTTCTGAAAATCTGAAGGTTAACAACTAACCCCTACAAAATTGAGTTGTCGGTAGATGCGCTAAATAATGAAGTTTGCACTTTTTAGTGTTGTTTAAAAATTTCTAACCACATTATACATTTTTATTAATGTATTCTAAATTTTCTTTCATGGTATATGAGTATCTTTTCTGATTTTTAACAATTAATTAATAAAACTTCATATACGGGCTAAATTAGTGGACCACCTAGTATGAAATCTCTATTTTTTAAAGAAACGGACACAAACAAGATTTCCAACATCTTTGATCATCATCCTATGTCATTTCAGGATGCAACTATGCAATAAAGCAAAATTGTCATATTTTTGAATTTTCTTCTCAAAATCTAAAAGTTAACCCCCTATGAAATTGAGTTTTTTCGGTAAGTGCTATATATACGGAAGTTTAAAATCTTTAGTGTTGTTTTAAAACTCTAACTATTTCTACATTTGTATTAATGTATGCTAAACTCTCTCTCATGGTACATAGACATCTCTCTAATTTTCATCAATTAACTTAATAAGACTTTATATACTAACTAAACACTATAAAATATTTATTCTTTAGAGAAATGGACACAACATAGTTATAAAACTTATTTGACCATCATCTTATGTCTATGTAGGATGCAACTATGCAATAAAACAAGATTCACATTTTTTGAATTTTTCTCAAAATCTAAATGAAGAAGGAAGCTTACTAGTTGCATTTGCATCATCAGAGCTGTCAAACTCGACTAGAGACAGAGCAAAGCTAATTTTGTCAGAGATTGAAAAGTCCAGAGCATTAGTCAAATCAGCCGCGAACTCATCAGTGACCTCGACATCTTGAAGGGCATGAGAAATGAGATTAGAGTGTTTCAGGACACGTTTAAAGACCAAGGATATTAGTTTCTCAAGCTTCGAGGAATTAGGATGGCTTCTACGGGCGGCGAAGCAATCTAAACATGTCTTGAGAACTGGAATGCTTGTCTCAATACCATAGTCAACCAGCTGCCCATTCATTCGTTCATTAATTTTGTTAAACAAGCCCGTTGTATCAGAATACATCATTTCTCATATAGATATATAGATAGATATAAACAATTTCGCAACTTCTAACATGACGTCGGGAGAACTAGAATCCACGAGAGATAATTATGTAAGTACATGACATATCTCTTGGGCGATTGAATCAACTTCGGAATCGCTAAAGCTCTCGAGTAAGAACCGGGCATGGCCGGCGACCTTGGACGGGTTCATCACCATGGTGATTCCAGATCTGAAATGCTTGCTAGGGGATGAGAGATGGGTCTTGGGTTTCGGGGAGATCCAAGCAGCAGTAGCTAGCTAGGAGGGGATTGATTCACAAACCAGATTAGCTTCAAATTTTGATATTTCCAAGTTTCGGTTTTTTGAGCTTTGCCACTTATTCCCATATTCTTTACCACCATTTTATATATATGAGCCTTTCTTTTATTAATGATTTAGAGTTCAACCTTCTTTGTTTCACCTACGTACACATGCAAAACTTTGCAACTTTCTAAGCCCATATTTTTTTAATGGGCCTTCCATTTCATTAAGTCTTTACAACCCATTTTAAAAGACTCAGTTTGTTTCACTGAATCTCTATAAATTAATAATGTTGGGATTTTGATATTTTATTAATTTATAGAGATATTAATTTACAAAATTTTTCTTATTTAGATTTTGTATTTTAAGATATATTTATTCTAAGATGAGAAAAATATTTGATTTTAGTGTATAGACATTAATTGTTATTTTTTTAAATTTGACATTTATATTAATTTTATTATATTATTTAGTGTATATAATATATATTGCATAGAACTTAAATGTGGTTTTAGATAGAATATTACAAAATCTCATCAAAAATATATTAAGTGTTAAGAAAATATAAAGATAATGCCATTGTGAATATAAAACAAACCATATAATAATAGGTTCTTACTTATATAAAATATGTATCCATATAAATTATTAATTTATAATTTTAATGGGACCATATATTTACATAAAATTTTCTAAAAAGTTATTATCTTATTATTTTATCGATTTATATCAAATTTTGAACCGGCCCAAATTGAGACCGGCAAAATTTATTAATTTATAGAGATTATTAATTTATCGAGTATTAATTTATAGAGGTTTTACTATATATCCTTTTCTCCTAATTAAAACCCCTATATGATATTTATATGTTGCTTAAGCTCTTTAGACATAATTATCAATAAAAATGATTAAATAGTTAAGTATCAATTTATAATTCAATAGTTAAATATAAAAAATAAAAATAGAACAATAAAATAGTAACATTAGAAACACATGAATAATACAAAATTAAAAAAAAAATGCATACATAGTTTGATTAGTTATCTGTAAAAACTAGTAATAGTGTTGTTTGAATAGAACTATATTGTTTTTGTATGTGACTATGTAATTTTATTAACGTAATAAATGGTTATTTTAATAACGTCATATTTTAGGTAAATTTTTAAATTTTTAAATAAATGAATATAGTTTTAAATCTTATCAAATAGAGGGTGTTATTAGTGATAAATAAAAAGTTGAAATTAGTATATTGATAACTGAAGAAAAACTGAGAGAAATTATGCGAGCAAATCACAAATTCATTTTGAGATTAAAAAAATTGAGGTAAACCATTAGAGATGGTTTTTCACTTATAACAAAAAAAATATCCAATAAATATCTCTTGCTTAAAAACAAAAAAACTATGTGATGTGAAATACTCGTGTTTTTAATACTTTGTAAGACAGCGACATATACATATTACATATTATATATGCTACATTTAAAAGGAAAATCTTTAAAATAAACACTAGTACATATTTTCTGTGAAGGCAGTGCCTTATTGCGCCTGGTGCGGTCCATAAACATAAACAAGACCCTCGCCCTCGGGATATCATAATTGACTCCGTTTAGCTTTTTCATATATGTCAACGAAGAAAAGGAGTTGAAGTTTTCTCAATGGTTGGGCTATTAATTAGGCGTTTCTTCCCCACATCGGACGGCTAGCGCCAGAAATGATCACGTGTGGAGCTGAAAATCAGCGTTTGCAGCAACTGAAACAAAATTGCTAATGTATCTTTGTGGTTGCCCAAGACAAATACGACACGTGTGTACTTTTATGGGAAGTAAACGAGAGACGCACCCAGCTGGAATTAGGGGAACCAATGACATCGTCCTTTTTAATGTCGTCGTATCATCGCCTACTGCCTGCTGTTAATGAAAGTTTTAATTAGAACCGGTACACTGTAATCTTTCCGTTTCACAAAGATCCAGTTTCTAGAAAAAAAATTTTGTTTCAAAAAAATACATTTTTTATTTTTTCAATGCATTATTGAATGAAAAAATGTAAATTTTAAAAAAGTTAATGGTGTTTATTAGATTTTTATTGAATAAAAGTTATGAAAATTGTTTTTTTTTTTGGCCAAAAATTATGAAAATTGTTATTCGCAAAAAACAATGCATTTATAATCAAGTTTTAATGTGTTTTCTTAATATGTGTGAAAAGTCTAAAATATGTATATTTTTGAAACAGAACGAGTACTTTTTATTTCACTAATTATTAATGATAAAGCGTAACTCCGAAATTATATACTTCTGATCCCATACTCACGACATTTACTCCATCCTGGAGTTTACTAAACACAGTGGTTATACTATACACAAATGCGTAGCTAATTGTGTAAACTAAATCAAGAACGCAGTAGTTATTTCACTAATTATTAATGACAGTTCTATCATGCTTCTAACATTAGCAGTATATAACAAGTAGTACAAACTAAGTCCCATTGGTGAAGAAAAAAAAAGGTCCCAGTGGTGGCGCAAATAAACATGGCTAATTAAGATTTAACAACATTTGTATGATTAGCTTCAGGAAAGGGGGACATTAACGAGACATCCATTTCAACCAATTTTCTCCTCGGCAAGATAATAATAATAAATGAGATGAAATAAGTATATTTTTATGTTTTTGTAAAAAAAGAAAAGAAAAGGGAAGCACGTGGCTTTCATCGATAAGTCACTTTCTGAAATGTTGGTTTGCTGTAGTTATCTAGAAAAATTCCAACAGCACCATCAGACAAAAACAAAAGAAAAAATGCACAGATTGTCGATCAATTTAATAATTCAGTTGCCCTAAATGAATAAACGATGAACGAACCACCCCATGCACCAGCACCTTCCCCGGTCTTTCCTTCATTACCAGCAGTTCTATCACGCATTTATTCAAGTAAGTCATTATATTTACTACTAATACATTTTAAAGAGAATTCAATCGATCATCAAAGTGGTTCATTTTTATAATTGAAGATCTTCCACTAATTTAAAAACAAACGAACACATTTAAACAAGAACAATTTAACTAATATTAAGAAAGAAGCACGCAACATGACCAAATATCAATTTATCGATTCACTGCTAACAAAGATGATGATATTAAGATGATAACAATTATAACAACGTAGTAGCTAGCGTCGTTTATAATAGTTAACTGCAAAGCTTAATTAGCTAGCTATCCGCTTGAGAAAAACATTGAATTAGAGGAAGATGCTGACGTGGAAGACGATGGTGTTGTTGTTGTTTGGAACTGCTTTTGACGGAAACATTCCAGTGAAATTGTAGGCAGCGCGTTGGATGGCGACGACGAAGACTTTACACCCGAATCGTTAGGTGACTCTGAAATTAAGATACCACAGATATTTTAACAAAACATACAATATGTAAATGGGATAGTAGTCAAGTACGTACGCGGGGTGGTGGTAGTATCCGGAGTGGGTTTGGAGATTGACTGGTGACATTTACGGCGGCGTCGATTATGGTCAGCAAGTCGCTTACGGCAGCTCCGTTTCCCGTTGTCGAATTCCGACAGCAAATGGAACCTGTAACCAAATGTGATTATTACAATTCTGTTTTTTAGATAATTAAATATGACCACACATAAAAGATGATCATACGAGTGAGTAAATTTGGAGGAGATGGTAAATTACGTAAAGAGGTTAAAAATAATTTTGTTGTTTGGGTTAAAAAGGAGGGCCATCGGGATCACAAACAACACGGTACTCTCTCTCTCTCTCTCTCTCTCTCAATGATTTGAGTTAAGTGTGATGATGATCCATTCATTTATCATCCTCCGAGTAAACCTAATTAAAATAAAATAGGTCTAATTTTTAAAAATAAAATAATCAAAGCTTCTCTACAAGATTGTTGGAAACAATATTATTAATACCGGGGCAGCGGCTGTAGTAATATTACTAGTAATCATGTAAATATGTACGGAAGAAACACACACCCCTAATGGAACATGGATCATTTTACAAAGGTAAAAGATGTACGGATGAACAAAGAGGCGTAATGATAACCGTGTCACTCAAAGGTGGGAATGATCTGTATAAGGAGGCCAAACAAAAATATGTTACCTGCTGCACTGCTGGCAAAAGCGCTGGCTAAGACCAGCGGCCACAACCGTTGAAGCTTTTGAGTGGAATTCACACACTTTGTGGCGGCGGTGATAGTGTTTGGCGTGGCTCAGATCTGCGTTGCATCCCTCCGCTTGGCACCTTGGAGTGCTCAGCGTGTTCCCCACTCCCAACTCACCAGGTTGGGACCGCCTGTACAGCCTGCTCACGAAATCGTCGTCCGCCGCCGAGAAGTATGTCCGCCCTCCCAAATTCAGACCGATTCTGTTGGAAGTGAAATCGAGCGGCCGAGAGACGTCAACTTCAGCCTTGGGGATGAGGAAGTTGTAAGAAGATCCGGATCCTCCTGACCCTGTCTGGTCGAAGGAGAACAAGGCTGAGTGGTGGGGGTGACCGTAGATTGAATCGGATGAGGGGGCGTAAAGGTGATTGGTGGTGCGTGAGTCATAGACGAAGGAGGGATGAAACTGGTTGCTGGTCTGATGACCATAGACGGTCAAATGTTGTTGGTTAGAGAAGGAAGAAAATAGAGGTGGACAAGTGTTGCTGTAAGAGGACTGACTATGATGGGTCTGGGTCGGGTCGAAAATGGACAAGACTCGGGTTGGGTCAGGCTCCTGCTGACGATGATGGCTTCGATCTTCTCCGGATAACATAATCACGGAGGGGTTGTCCCATTCGTAGTCCAACATGTTCCAAGAATAGTATTGAGGAGATCCCGAGAAAGATCTTTCTTTTCTAATCTATGCGCTCTCTGCTACTACAACTATATTTAAACACAAAGTGAAAGAGTGAAGAGGCTAATAAAGGAAGGCGATAGGAGACATGTCGGTGCGGAATAGGTTATGGAGTGGTTTTAATTGACTGAAAGCAAGCGACGTACTATACCTCTATTGGAATTAGAGTCTTTCCCCTTTGCCAGAACATCTCTCTCTTGATATGATGTGTGTGAGAGAGAGGGAGAGTACTGTGTCTCTGCAAATACGTTCGAAAAACCCTAACTTTCTATTTGGGGGAGAGGTTCCCTCCAGCAAAAGTTTTTTACTTATATAATTTATTTATTTTGTAATTGATATATTTATATATATATTGTACCATGAAAATATTTGGATAGCTGTAGAGCGCTCATAGATAAGAAAAGTAAAATGGAGCTGAACCGATCATATATATATTTTCAAAATTCAGGATACTCATTATTCCTATTATAAAGTTAAGACGGAGAAGAAAAGAAAAGAACCAGTCACATGGGTAGGGTGGTGAATATCCCATGGCCCACTGTGAGTGTCTGTGCCATTTCACTAATCTTAGTGTACCAAACATCAATCATATGCACCTTTACGAAGTAGTATTTTATAATTGTACAGTCATTTGAATTAAAATGTATAGCTGCTTATGGGGAGTCTAGATGATCTTTTGATCTGACAAAGACTAGCAAATACGCGGAGCTAATTTTGCTGAAACTTGGATTAAAAAGAAAGAAAAACTCGAAGGAAAGAAAGAAAGAAATAAAGAAATATAAGTTTGTGATCGTGTGGTTCATGTTGAATTGGGAGGGGTTTGTATAAACGCGTTTCTTCTGTTTATTAATTATGGTAGGTCCAACATCTCATCATCAAATCTTTTTTTTTGTTGATGTTATATGATTGTGTGTATTTAACCGTTTATATTAGTAGTTGTTCCCAATCTCTATTTGTATATGAAATGATATAAATCGTAAATATCTTGGTGTCAAATTACACGAATACGTGTGTATTTTTTCACTGTGATAACACGAGAAAATAAATACTTCGAGCAGTGTTGGATTAATTTACAAAGAAAAAAATGTTAGAGAGGAGAAAAAGGGGGAAGTAGACAGTAGTGGAGGGTGAACGCCAAGAAGGTACCGTGAAATGCTGTTGGGGTTTAGAAAGACAGGATGGCATTCCCGTAAATAAGAGAGATAGTGAAGGTGGATCGTTAAAGGGAAGACAAGAGTGACCGATCGTATCTGCTACGTACTCCACCCACAATGATTCGCCTCTCTACCTCACGCGCCTACACTTCTGTACGCTAACCGACGGCTCAGATTCTAAGATAACACGTGGCAACGCGGGGGAGAGAGTGAAGAGAGGCGAGAGAGTGAAATGGTAATGAGTCCAAAAGGAGGAAAGGCAGACAGTCGAGTGGGCCCCTTTAGGTGACAAAAGGCTGCCACAGACGTTGACCCAGTCGTACGGACTGTCAATTATTTATTTTTTTCCCCATGAAAAGTTTATTAAAGAGACAAAGCCGATAAGACAAAGCTCCCAAAAAGATATAAGGATACAAACATAAAGCTCAATACACTAGGGCTAACAAAACCGCAAACCATTATTGGGCCCTAAGCCCATCATCCTAAACCCAAAGGCGCCTCTTCATTCACTCGTGTTGCGTGAACGAGACACGTGTCGAGATCCTCACAGCGAGGGACACGCGTCATCAGGCCGCCACGTCTTGACCGAAACACCATCAGAGGGGCACATGTCCTAAGATCAAAGCCCCACCACATCACCGGTATGCAACCTCCGTCGCTGCAATCATCGGATATCCACCGAAGGTCGACAACATCCACTACAAGAAAACACAAATTTAACGACGGCCAAAATCGTCGTTATTTCCTCGGAAAAGAAGGTTTACGAGGAAATGACGATGAAAGGCGTTTCTTCGTTATATGATTGTCGTAAGAGAAGATTCGTCGCCATTTCCTCGTTAATTAGCGAGGTTATATTTTCCTCGTAAAGAAGAATTAAGTTTTCGTCGTAAAGACCACGTGGGGTTTCCACGTAACGCGGTCGTTGTGCTTCCTCGTAAGAAACTCGTAAATGATTCGTCGTAAAAGACCCGCAAAAACCTCTAAATAAATTCGTCGTAATAAAAACGTAAGAAACACGAAAACAATTCGTCGTAATAGAATCGTAACTAAATCCACGTAAAATCCTCGATAATTGTTCCTCGATATTTCGTCGTTAATTTTCCTCGTTAATACATCGGGAATTAGCGACGAAATTACTTTGTTTTCTATTTACTGAATTTATAAATAAAAATTATATTTATTTAATTTATTAATAAAATTTTAATTGAAATTAAATCGAATAGAAAATTTTTTTTTGGCCGAATTAAAATGAAATTATATAATATATAAATAAGTTTTGAATTTTAAAATACAATAACAAAAAAAAAA